>NC_045602.1:137420957-137563558 GCF_009762305.2 Zalophus californianus | reverse complement strand
AATGTAGCCAAACGTCTCCTGTTTAAAGAGGAGGCAGTAGCCCCTGTTGAGAATCACAGATTTGGAAGACCAGAGGCACTGCATCAGAAATAGTAAAGAGATTACGAGTCTTTCCATGTGGGGTGGCGAAGCCCCCAACCCCTCAACTCCATAGTCATTTGATTGGGAACGAGCTTGAACCAGGCACACTTCCTCCGTGAAACTCCCTCCAAACTGTAGAGCATGGCAGTGATTTGCAAAATAACTGGAAACTGCGGACCACATTCACTATACTAGAGTTGTAAATCTCTTAAGAATTCAGTTCATTAAAAGTATTGGATAGAAGGTTTTATAACAGAAAAATATGCTTATATGTTATGTTTTACTGGTGGAAAAAGAACTGTTTTTCTTAGTTTCCCCCCACTAGTCTGGTGACAGGCAGACTAAATGAGTCAAGCCGGGGCCCACGCAACCCCACCTAGGGGATGAGCATCCTCAGGACAGCTCTCGGGGAGATGACGTGAGCAGCTCACTGCTGTCTGCTCTCACCGTCCCTAGCCACCACCCAGAAGGCTCCAGCTCGCTTTGTGGGGGCAGGACAAGTGGACCTGGCGGCCCACACTGGCTGAATGAGAGGCACATTCTGTGTGTCGGTCACACCCGTGTTTTGGGGGCTCCACAAACACCCCACCAACTGCCTTCCAGACCACCCTACATCCGGCCTACGTGTTCTAAAACTGCACTGCCTCCTTTCAGGACCAAGAGCGAAAGAATGGCAGGGACAATGGCAGGACCCCGTCAACACAGTGTTGAGTGGTGTCTGAGAGCCAAGCCAAGGCAGCCTTCTCTATCTCCTGAGTATCAGTGCACTGGTCTACAGAGTGTTTGTGAAAACACCCCACTGCGCATGTGTGCACACACACACTCAAACACACATTTCTCGGGGTGACTACGGCAGTGTCAGCTCTGAGAATGTAATGCATGAATTCTAGGCAACTGTGTTTTTTAACAAACTGCAAGGTTTTGAGAGGAAAAAAAAAGATGCTGATGCTCCCTCTGTTGGAAATCGGTTAATGATCAACAGTAAGGTGAGAACTCCAACTATCCCTGGAATCTGTCCTTCAGCTCAGAGATCTTTGGCGCATCAAGACCTGGCAGAGACACGTGCCAACTCCACTCACAAGTCACAGGCAGAGCTGGTCACATAACCACACCCAACCACGGGGGCATGCCAGGAAATGTAATTCTGCCATACACACAGAGAGGGACAGCTAGAAACACGTATCGCTTTGGGCTAATGACTAGCACACTCGTAAACAACAATACAGTAATAATACACGCTATACGTATGCCTATTGCATTACATGCACATACAGATGATGTTACCTGTACATACACGTACATGCACACACACACTCCCCTCTACGCATATATGTGGTCTGTGTGCACAGGTACGTGCAGAGTAGGAGTCAACTCACACAGCATGGCCCACAATAAACATTTTAAAAGACTAAAAATAGATTATGATCCCAACCTGCAGACCTTGGGCAGTGTCCCCACTCCAACCTCACCCACCCTATCAGCACCCACTTCCCTGAGGAGGGGATGTGTGGAGGAATGTCCCACCCTTAGGTCAGGTGGAGACGTGTCCCCATGGCACCCGTTCACTGGCTGCACACACATTAGCAGGGCCCGGCGCCGTTCCAGGTACCAGACGTGGGGCTGTGGCAATCTGAGCTAGCCCTCCCATTCTCCAAGCTGACATTCCACTAGGGAGACAAATAACATGTGAATAAACCATCAGGGGCAACACTCTCCAATGGGGATAAATGCTCTGAAGAAAATTAAACAGGTAGTGGGGTAGGCAGTGAAGGGAGGGTGGTGGCAGAAGGTTCTTCGGGTGGACAGGCGAGAGGGCTTTCTGAGGAGCTGCATTTAAAGGAAGTGCCACAGCAGAACGGCTGGAATAGGTGCTTGGGGACCCTCGGGCAGTGGGCCCCGAGGATGCGCTTGCCCCGCCCCCCGAGTATGGAGGGGGCGCAGACAGATCTGGCTGGAGTTGGGGAGCTCCCTGAACCTGTCTACAGGCAACTCTGCCCAAGTGGGGCGGCACCCACTCCATGGCCATCCTCAGTACCCCCACTTCCTCCTTTCAAAGGCTGCTCAGAGATGTGCAGGACCATGCAGCTGCCCGTGAAGGATCTTCCCTCAACAGCCCCCACCACCCTGAGTGACTGCCTCCCGCTGGAGACGAATCACCACACAGTTCAGCTCCTTCCCAGGCAGCTTCCCATTCTGAAGAGCCGCCTGCACATTAAAGCTTGCGATGCACGGCCCCCAGCCTGCTTAGAGCTTCTTTATGGCCTCATCAGCAGTAACCGGACGATTACAAAGGCTTCTTCTGTTTTTTAAAAACAATGATTTACTGGATCTCTTCAACCCCTTTCCCAGGTCTGTGTATTATATGCGCACGGTTTGCTGTAATTAAATTCCCAGATTACTGCCAAACTGATCATTTTACCCATCCGATCTGTAACACTGCGTTTTATTGTCTCTTCTTATTTTTTAATTAAGATAGAAGTAGATGTATTCTATGAGATTCAGGAAGGAAATAAAACCACCCTCTTCCCAAGTCGGAGGGGCTCTGGAGCAGGGAGGTAGGAATCATAAGTGAGCACGGAAGGAGCCGGATTCTGGGTTCACCCATCCTTCCCTCAACAGGTATTTACTGAGGACCTACCATATGTCAGCAACTGAGAAGGTCACGAGGAGTGAGTGGTGAACAAGACGGGACGGGACCATCCTCAGATGCTCACACTCCACCGGGACTGGCACACAACAAAAGAAGCAAGCATCAGGCAGTAAGATGGTGGTGTACGTTACAAAGACAAGCCAACGGTGTGCATGACAGGAAGTGAGGATGACGGAACTATCCCAATCAAGGGACCATGGAAGCCATTCTGAAAATGATATTGAGATGCGATCACAATTAGAAGGACGCAGCTAAACCCAGGAAAAGAGCACTGATGGAGGAGGGAATAGTAGGTCAGAGGCTCTGGGGCAGGGAAGACCTCAGCAGGTATTAGAAGTGGCAGAGGGTGGGGGCACCTGGTGGCTCAGTCAGTTGAGCATCTGACTTTTGATTTTGGCTCAGGTCACGATCTTGGGGTCGTGAGATCGAGCCCCACATCAGGCTCTGTGCTCAGCGAGGAGTCGGCTTGAGATTCTCTCCCTCTGCCTCTCTCCCCCTCTCTCAAATAAATTAAATCTCTTTTTTTAAGATTTTATTTATTTATTTGTGAGAGAGAGAGAGTGAGAGAGAGAGCCCAAGAGGGGGTAGAGTCAGAGAGAGAAGCAGACTCCCCGCTGAGCAGGGAGCCCGATGCGGGACTCGATCCCAGGACTCCGGGATCATGACCTGAGCCAAAGGCAGTCGCTTAACCATCTGAGCCACCCAGGGCCCTAAATTAATTAAATCTTAAAAAAAAAAAAAAGATGTGACAGAGAGTGGGAAGAACACAAGGTGAGGTTGAGAAGCCGACATGGAGTTGAATTTGCAGGAAAAGGAAAAGGAGCTCCTTCTGGGAACAGAAGAGAGGAGTGGATTGGGGGGCTCTGAAAGAGCCCCAGCCTTGGCTCATAGGGGCACACCTGTGCAGTACACCTGCCTTGCACCTCAGACCTCTTGACCAATGACTCTTGAGGCCTAGGACGGGCATAAAACAGCATGGGTCTTCATGCTGGGACACAGGCACCCTGCCCTGATGGCCAACGACCAGAGCAGCTTCCTCAGTGCCTGACTGTGGCCTCAGACCACGCAAGTTCTCCAGAACCCCGACAGAAGCTGATCCCAAGAACAAGTGTGGCTGAATTTTCCTCTCACCGGAAGGATGGAGGGTCAGCGTGGTTGCCCCTTTGATGTAAAGAATACATGGGCATTCGGTATTCTGTGCACTTCACAGTTTGGGGACCTGATGAATCCCCTGCTGCATTTGTAACCTCGATACCTAGGATGGCTCCTGGCATGTCCTGGGTACTCAACAAATGAATAAAAGACCAGCCTGGAGGGATGACCTGGCCCCTTCTGCCACCCCCTCAATATGGCCTCACCATCCAGCGTTTGTTCTCAAGGCCACCCTGCACCGAGGGCTTGTCCACGCTCAAACGCACCTGCTGCCCATCCGACGCCCCCAGGTCTCTGCAGGGATGCCGACCACTTGGTGCCTGATCATCATGAAGCCTCATCACTTTATTCCCTCCAAAGCCTTCCTTCTCCGGTCCTCCTGCTTCCTTGCTCCTCACTGCCCCTTGGAAGTGAGCTGCGTTCTCTGTCTAGGGCCCACAGCAGGGTCTCTCCTCTGTCCCACCAGGCTGCTCAGAGATCCTGGCCTCAGTATTAGACCTACTTCCTCCCTGCAATGTTTCCTCTCTGTGCGGATGCTGGGCACAGAAGTAGCCGCGGGGTCCACCTAGTGAATCTGCTCAAGCGTACAGAAACACCATGCATGTCAGCAAAGTGAGATCCTAGCTCTAAGTCGGCCATCGTAATATGCATGCAAACATGCGTGTGCGTGTGTGTGTGTTTATATAGGTTGGTCAAACCCCCCATGGGTTTTCCACGCCACCAGGACACACGATGGAGGTGAGAGTTAATTCCCTTCCTGGAATAGGTAGCCCTTTGCTCTCCTTCTCTTGGAAGAGAGAAGGCCACACCCTGAACCGTCCGTCCACAATGTGAAAGAACTGAAGCTTTTCACAAACTCACTACAACAGACCTGCTCAAATGATTCCAAAGAACTGCAGAGCTTCAGAACACCTTTCTATCATGTTCTTGGCCAGAAAACACAGCACAGAGAGGTGTGTGTTTGGTGCGTGCGTGTGTATTCAGAAAGCTATGTGCAGTGGTACCTCCGTGTCCACGTACTAAGGACAGAAGGCAGCAGAAAGAGCTTCCCTGCTGAAAGTTAATTCTCATTCCTATTTAGAAACCATTCTGATTGGTAGACATGGGCACTTTAAAGTCAGGTTTTTAGTCAAAGCAAAGGCACATTCTTGCTTGCTTACTTTTTCTTCTGATGTAGAAAGTTCCTGGATCCTGAGTCAGATTTCCTGCCTGAACCAATTGTGCTGTTGGAGTGGAGAGTCCCGGGTCCCACGTAAGAATGGCTCTTGTGAACCCTGACGCTGGCTTGCCTGCCCGAGAAGGAGTGGGGTGACATGAGCAAAGAGTCAGCCTGGCATCTGGAAAAGTCCACTGATGGGCAGCGACGCTGAAATCAAAGCTGGCCGCGCACGGTCCAGGCCTTCAGGCAGGGTGGGCGCCAGGATGTGGCTGGGCCTGGGGAGGCTCGGGGCACAGAGGAAAGGAGCTGCAGGGCCCAGGGGCCGACAGAACACCTCTGGGAGTGAGCGGCCACACTCGCGCTGGTGGCCGTTAGGGCAATCCAGGTCTCCTGTGTTTAAGTAACACAAGTGCGAGCTGGGGAAGGGGGCTGCAGCTGCAGCAAGGATATGCCAAGTTTTGAGGGATGCTGAAGAATTCATCACTCAAGAGGCACCGAGACACTCCAGTAAAGGGGAGATTTATCAAAGTAAAGACATGTGTGTGTTTACTATTCAGATGGATAGAGAAGGTTGGAAGAAGCCGAGCTTCTTACCTTTGCCCTCGACCGCAGTGTGGACGCCAAGCAACCCTCAGGAGGCCTTGGCCAGGCCTGTGGATGCTCCTCAAAAAAACTCCAAGTCCCTTTTGGAAGGTGGTGGGTGAAAGTAAACAGAGGACTATTCTTAAATGTTGTGCTCAATTAAATTGGCGGCTGGTGAGGGAGGAGGGCAGGCTCCATCCTTTACGGACACCTGTGCGCTGAGCACTGAACGGCCCCAGAGGGTCAACTGCCCGACTCAGGACCCCCAGACGCACGTCCTTAGGACTCCACTCATGGCACGAGGCCTCAATTTTCTCATGTGTATGACGGAAGTAATGATAGTATCTTAGCTGCCGTACGAAATAAGCCTCAGTGCCTGACACATCAGGAGCATGTGGTAGATGCTCGAGATTTCACCACTGGCCCTGGCGTGGCTAGTTTCCGGCATCTGATCTATTCCATCTTCTGGTGGGATGGATGTATTTTCCCCCAACACCATAATCATCTGGTTTATATTTTATCTCACGGCTCATTCATGGAGACTTTCTTGTGATCAGAAAAGAGATGCACGGGATCCTCAGGTCACCTGTCTCTCTGTGTCTCGGGGCTGCTTGGGAAGAGAGTGGCACCGAGGGCCAGCAGGAGCTTTCCATGTCTCAGTAACGGGTGGGTGATAAGCCTCCAGGGCCCCCAAGGGCGGGTCGCAGCCCAGGCCAGGTCCCGGAGGCAGAAAGCCGAGCTGCCTGCTGAGAAGTGTTGTTAGTCTTGCAGATACAAAACAAACCCCACAGTTTATAAAGAGAAAAGAAATATAAGTTAGCTGACAGGTATACTTTATTGTATGTGGTCTTGATTAGGTTCTGGAAAAAAAAATCTTCAGATGTTTTATGTTATTTTAATTATAGGGACTCATTCCAAAGTCCCTCAAATATTATTTTCTCTTTCCCTGCCATAGATCTTTATAGGCTATTTCTCTCACATATATCTTTATAGACAATTCAAGCTCTTCTTGATATATTTCTATTCCCAAAGTCTTCAAAGCCATGGTTTCTTATTTTTTTCATGACTTGTACCCTTTAGCATGCTGAGCTTTTGATGTCAGCTATCAATTTTTAACTTTTAATTTTGTCTCCAGAAAGTAATATAAAGAGAAATATAAAGGTTAAAATAATACTCCTCATAAGCGTACAGCTGCAAATTTCATAGCTAAAAATGGAAAATTAATAGTACCTTTTCCCTTTAACTCTTAATGTGGTAACCAATTCTTGATTTCAGCATCTCAATGAGGTCCTTTCAGAAAAGGGTTTTACTGGGGTTTTATAGATTCAGCAACCAGGACAGGAGCCCTTCTCAGCTGGGACATAATAGTGCTAAGTGGAAAATTGCTGCTTTTAATGCAGTGCTTTCAAATGGACTCTAACATCTTGGGTTTTCATCCTTTAAAGACTTCAAATTTTCTGTGGGACCGATGGGTGCCATCAGGGTGAGGATAAGAGACATGGGGAAGAGAATTTCTCAGGGTGTTTTTTTGGAGATACTGTGCCAAAGACCCTCAGACAAGAGGTGGAAGGAGCCAGGAGCAGAGCCTTGCTCTTCTTGCTCAGAGCTGCCTTGTGTTCCTGGAGGGGCAGGAATCCCACTGTAGAAACAGGCCGGGAGCTGGGGGGGACAGACATGATGGGGGCAGGCATGGAGCCCCCAACATGCACACGTCCCTCGTGAGTCTGTGTGTGTGAGTCACCGGGAAAGGCCCGGAGTCGCAGTTAGGTCAGAGGAGAGAGGAAAGAAGAAAGGTCAGGAAAGGCGCTCACGGGCTGCCAAGGGCTGCTGGGAAGGTCCCCTGGACATGTGGAAACCGCAGGGCCTGCCGGCCGACAGCCAGCCCCCCGGGAACTGTGCTTGGATGGACCAGCCCCCTGCACACACTGCTGGGGAAGTGTGCGGGCAGCCAGCCAGTAAAGGGGCAGAACCAGGTGCCTTGCTCCTATGCGCTGAACTCAGTGTTTGAAGGTAGAAGTCACGATGGTGATGAGCATCATCAGTGGGACTAAACGTGGATGTGTCATTTCTGAGCAGCTCTCGAGGCAGGACTAGGGAGGCTCCCACTTCACAAACAAGAATACTGAGGCTCAGAGTTAAGAAATGGCCACAACCATGGAGTCAGTGAAGCCTGGGAGAAGATTCGAACCCACATCCGTGGGACCCTGTGGGTTCTTGCTCTGTCTTCACCTCCACACCATACCCGGATGCAGATTGGAAGCCCTTTCCGAAAGAAGGGATGAAGATGTGAGAACAGGAGCCTCAAGAGGAACTTGTTAACGTCGTGCATTTTATTAACACTGTGGAAGGGGCAGGCTGGCTGCCGCACCGGACGTCAGCTAGAAAGTACAAACAGCCTCCTGATACAAACATCATCTGCCAGCTTTGACAGTTGTTCTGAAACTGCTCTCAGGGCTCTTGGAGGTGGTGGGAGATGCCCAAGAAAATCAGCAGAGAGCTTTCCAAGTGAGCCTTTGCTCTCAGCAGGGCCCCGATCAGACGTCCACGGCGCACAATGCTTTGGTTTAACGGCGCCTGCAGGATTAACACAGAACAAAAGCTCCTCCCAGCACACCACCTGCATAATTTCGAACGCACACATTTGATGCAGTTTCTGTTGTAGGCTGCAGGTTGTGCTGGGGATCATTGCTTCTTCCCCTAACTATAGAGGGAATATTTATCCAGTTTTCAGCATGGGCTACTTCTCCCTGTGCGTAATAATTTAATGGGGAAAATAAGGGCAGAGGGAAACAATGAGGGGGAAAAAAAAAAAACCTGTTTAGTATTTAATAGATTCTTAACAATCCAGAAATCCAGCAGCTGGGAATGGAGAAGAGAGGCTCATGCTTTCAAGTCAGGAAGCCTGGTTCTGAACCATTCACTAGCCAAGAAACCCCAAGCTCAACATCCTTATGCCTCATCTTTATCCTATCTCTGGATCTGCAGCCCAGCCATGTTGTGCCCATCACTGACCACGTAGACCCCTGAGCAACAAGACAGCAGAAGCTAAGCCAGCAGAACCAATACCAGTGCTCGAGAATGGGGAAGGGAGAGGCAGAGGGGATGCATCTTAGAGGAGGAGCTTCAAGGAAGCCCCAGCCCCGCCTGCCAATCTGTGCCCTGTCTGTTCTCCTCTGTGTCAATCTAGGGCTCTGCTATCCTCTTGGCTCCTCAAACCAAAAAGTGTGGGGCTCCCCATCACCTTCCTCGTGCCCTCTTCAATCCAGTCTCCTGGCCTGAGGTCCCTCCTTCCAACGAGTGCAGGACTGCTGCCGGACTGTGCCCACGGCTTCCAGACTCCGTGTGCAGGGATATCACCTATGTGACTTGGAATCCACCAGGGACGGGAGTGTTTACAACACGGAATTGGTAAACCTTAAAACTCAGGGTGTTCTGTTTTCAAGACAGCTGGCTTACCAACACACCACTCATATACCCCCAGTTTGTTTCTCTCCATCCCCACCTACCGCATCCGCTCCCGACCCCGTCCCCAGCACGTCCCATCCCCAGCACGACCCCGTCCCCACGACGACCCCGTCCCCACGACGACCCCATCCCCAGCACGCCCCGTCCCCAGCACGACCCCGTCCCCACGACGACCCCGTCACCAGCACGACCCCGTCCCCACGACGACCCCGTCCCCAGCACGACCCCGTCCCCAGCACGACCCCGTCCCCACGACGACCCCGTCCCCAGCACGACCCCGTCCCGACGACCCCGTCCCCAGCACGACCCCGTCCCCACGACGACCCCATCCCCAGCACGACCCCGTCCCCACGACGACCCCGTCCCCACGACGACCCCGTCCCCAGCACGACCCCGTCCCCACGACGACCCCGTCCCCAGCACGACCCCGTCCCCACGACGACCCCGTCCCCACCACGACCCCGTCCCCACAACAACCACTTGACTTCAGGTTATCACCTCTCACTTGGACAGGCACCTTCTCCTGTTCCTACTCCTTCTAGCGCACTTTCTTTACCACAGCTAATGAGGAATTTTAAACCTAAATTGGGCTGTCATGTCCAATCCTTCCTGACCTTCCTACTAATCTTAGAAGAAAAGTCTGCACTCTCCCCTGTGCCGCAGGGTCTGAGGGTTCCAGTCCTGTTTCTCTCTCCTCATCCCCCTTGGTTCCTGTGCTTGCACCATGCCAGCCCCTATTCTGTGCTCAACCATGCTGAGTACCTCCTTACCTCAGGACCTTTGCACATGCCCCACGTCTGCCTAGGACATGCTCCCCAGCACTTTGCCTGCAGGGCTTAAAAGTCACCTCTTCACAAGTTCCTTCCCTGGCCAGCTTTCTGGCAGATGATCACACACACCCATGCCAGTGCGCTCTATAAACATGTGCTTATAACACCTGCAGCAATCCTAACTGCATTTGCTCATTTATTTCCTTATAGTCTGGAAACTCCCCCAAAACTGGAAGCCCTCAAAGGATAGGAACTATGTCTATTTTATTCAGCTGGGTACCACTATGGCCTATTACCTAATAAACACCCACAACAATATTTATTGGACAGATGAATGAATGACCATGTCCTCAGAGCAACTGAGAAACTAGGAGCTCTGAACCTGGGGGCCAAGGTGAGGCTTTGAGAAGGCAGGAACCCCTCGGAAGTCATGGAAAGTCTTGTGCATCTGTGGAGTTTCCTTTCTCAGACCCTTCCAATTGTGCTCCCAAAACTGCTGCCTGCACTGGAAAACATGGAGGAGAGAGCTCTCCCTGGATGGTGATCACTGTAGAGTCAGTCACCACCTAGCATTTAGCTGCCCACTGGACCTGAGCTCAGTCGTGTGCACAGAAATGGCCAGCAACTCTTCAACCAAGAGTGCTCATCCCTGCTCCCATGGCCGATCTCTGCGGGCAGGCAGTGAGTTCTTCAGCTCTAGGGTCCTGGCACCTGTGACAGCACACAGCGAGGGACCCAGGAGAAACATCTGACAGAAGAGATGGAGGAGGCGGGCTCGCCCCTTGCTGAAAGCCATCATGGGGCGGCCTCCCAGAACACTGGGCAGAGCCGGGGTGGCCGGGGAGGATCAGACACGGCCACTGTGCTGGCCTCTACGGGATGCAGGCTGGGGGCCCGGCGTCGGGGAGGAATCGGGGTCTGGGGGCGCGCTACACAGAGATGGCGGATGCTGGCGCAGGTCCAGTTGGATCACCCTGCCTCTTAGATCAATACTTCGTGCTCATATTGACCTCAACTGCTTTCCTCGCTGAAAACCAACAGTTCCAGCAGAAGTGGTAAACATTCCCCAGATAGAGGAGACAATAAGGCAATCTGAGCAGACGCACATTTAAAAAAAAAAAAAAAAAAGAAAGAAAGAAAAGAAAAAGAAAAAGAAAAAAGGTTTTCTCTAAAATCATAAAATGTTTATAACAATAGCAGATAATGGAGTAGCATTATCTTCAGAATGCAAAGGTACCAATTAAATCTCTGTTGGGCAAAACGTGCCCAACTGCCAGGGATGCATGCACAACCTCAGAACAAAATCTCCTCTGTTGTTTTGATCTTCTACCTCTCTGATTATAGAAACTGCAAGGACTTGGCTGGGGGTGACAGAGAGAACTCATCTATTTAAAACTCTTTTAAAAAAAAAACGAGAAAACATGAGAACAGGACTCAGGAGGGACGGATTATAATGTAGCTCCAGATGTGGGTAGAGGAAAAGAGAATGCGTTTTGCCAAATCCACAGAGCTCCTGAGCTGCAGGCCCCTGAGGTCCAGCTATGATTCCCTATAGATAGGGAAAATTTGAGGTGTCTTCCTAGAATTTCCCTCCTTGACACATGGCAGCTCAATTTTTTCCCAGCAGGAAATAGATGTTTGCAATAATGCATTTTGATTTTAATTTATCCTGGTGTAAACTGGATACTCTGAGTCTAGACCCTCATATGATTTAATCCTTGATGGGTGGGAGTGGGGACATGCTGCTATTTTAAATGTCTCAGCAATTTTCTGAACCATCTTTGGGAGGGAAGACTGCTCTTTTATTTCAGAAAAACAAAACAAAGCATTTCAATGAGCCCTTTGATTTTGCAAAGAAGAAGCCAAAACCCTATTTGGGAATGGAGAGGTTCTAAATAAGGAGATGTGAAACAGGCCCGCATGATAATGTCAGGCTTGTCAGTGGATGGAACTCACCCCTGAGCTGGCTGGGTGACCGTGCTGTGGGAGAGGAGCCTGGGAGTATGTGTGTGGGGGGAGGGGAAAGGAGGGCTGGGTTCCTTCTGCTGGTTCCAAAACACTGCTGTTGACAGCAGGCAGGACTGGGGTCCTGGGACTGGTGCCCTGGCTGCAGAAACACGGTGTCAGATGGAAGGGTAAAGAGAAGCACATCTAGTAGGGACCCACTGTATGGTGGACTCGGCTTGAGACCATAGCCTTCTTTCAACTTCTTTCTGTCCCTCCAAGCTTTCAGTGAAGTTTTGATAAGCACTAAGGGAGCCTGACTTAATCCCACTTTAAGGAAATAGGGGAGGACCTTAATCTAATAGGGGAGGATCTAATCTAATAGGACCTAAAACCTAATTTAGGATAAAGATATCCAGGGAGATCAGTAGTCTTCTGGAGAAGGTAACTGCAGAATGGGGATGCTGTGTGGAGCACCAGACCACCAGTCTGAGAAGAAGTGCAGTGGACATCCGTGGGAATGACTCTCATCTGCCCCTGTCTTCCTTCTCCGGGCATGGCAGCCTTTCTTTCTTGTCTGAACCCCTCTGCATGTAGACTTCGCCTGTCGGAATGCTTTTTGTTTGGGCTCAACCCTGGCCAATGGAAGCCTTCTTGAGACTTCCACTGGAACCATTAGCCATCATCTGAGAAAGTTGCTGTGGAGGTGATGTGAGCCTACGAGGGCTGGCAACTGGCTTTTGCCCCGTACGGGGAGCCCAGCTGAGAATGAAGAATGGTTGAGTTACTTGTTCCTCTGATTTCCTCTCTGCCCCGCTGTTGCAAGCTGGCTTCATCATTCTTCTGAAGTCCTCATTTTTGTCCTGGCTCCCGACAGCTCTCCTCCCTGGGGTCTTGTAACTGCTCCCTCCGCTGCTCCTTCTGGTCCTGGAATGGAAATGGTTCTCCCACTGTCACAGCCTAGGGATGCCTCAGTTTGTGGTCTGTTTCCTTCCTGAACCCTGATCAGGTTCTGTGGTCAAACAGACACAGGCTCTTCTATTATCAGGTGGACAATAATGGGAGCTATGAGCCCTAAAGAATGGAGAAGTTAGGAGCCCTTTGGGCTGAATTCATTGGAACACAAGTTATAAAGCCCAGCCTTTGCTCACAGAACCTCCTGAATCTTAGAAAGTAACTACATCTATCTGGAGTTGCCTCCAAACTGCCTTTAGCATGCTGATCTAGGGCTTACCAGTGCTGACTCTTAAAAGCCAGGGCTGATGCAAGCTGGTGCAACCCCTCTGGAAAACAGTATGGAGGTTCCTCAAACAGTTGAAAATAGAGCTACCCTACGATCCAGCAATTGCACTACTGGGTATTTACCCCAAAGATACAAATGTAGGGATCCGAAGGGGTACGTGCACCCCGATGTTTATAGCAGCAATGTCCACAATAGCCAAACTGTGGAAAGAGCCAAGATGTCCATCAACAGATGAATGGATAAAGAAGAAGTATATATACACAATGGAATATTATGCAGCCATCAAAAGGAATGAGATCTTGCCATTTGCAATGACGTGGATGGAACTGGAGGGGGTTATGCTGAGTGAAATAAGTCATTCAGAGAAAGACATGTATCATATGACCTCACTGATATGAGGAATTCTTAATCTCAGGAAACAAACTGAGTGTTGCTGGAGTGGTGGGGGGGTGGGAGGGATGGGGTGGCTGGGTGACAGACATTGGGGAGGGTGTGTGCTACGGTGAGCGCTGTGAATTGTGCAAGACTGTTGAATCACAGATCTGTACTTCTGAAACAAATAATGCAACATATGTTAAGAAAAAAGAAAAAGAAGAAGATAGCAGGAGGGGAAGAATGAAGGGGAGTAAGTCGGAGGGGGAGATGAACCATGAGAGACAATGGACTCTGAAAAACAAACTGAGGGTTCTAGAGGGGAGGGGGGTGGGGGGATGGGTTAGCCTGGTGATGGGTATTAAAGAGGGCATGTACTACATGGAGCACTGGGTGTTATGCACAAACAATGAATCATGGAACACTACATGAAAAACTAATGATGTAATGTATGGTGATTAACATAACAATAAAAAAAATTTTTTAAAAAAGCCAGGTCTGGGTGAGTGACACCAGCAAGATAGTGGGACAGGAGGTCCCCTGTTCATATCCCCCTTTGGCAACAATAACTTGGCATCTATCTGTGGACAAAAGTGCTTTTCTGGGAGCTTTGGGATCCAGGTAGGAAATTACAAAATCCTGTGCAGTCAAGAGCTGTTTTGAAAATTCAGGCCCACACCCAGGTGGCAGACTCACTGACTACAGTCTCAACTATAGACCCAGAAACAGCTCCATGCCCTAGCAAACTCAGCTACTGTGTCATCTGCCATCAGTGCTGTCAGCCCATACGTCAAGGGGCCTGGGAAAAGTTACACCCATCAGCGCACTGGCTAATAGGCCCATAGACCTCGGTCTCAGCTGCGTCCCTGGAAATGGCCCACAACCTAGCTCCAGCCCCATATACCAAGATCAAGTGGGAATTAACCCTGAGATACAAGGATGACTCAATATACACAGATTGATGAAGGTGTTATACTACATTAAGAGAATAAAGGATAAAAGCCAAATGATTGTCTCAACAGACACAGATTAAGCATTTAACAAAGTTCAACATCCTTTCATGACAAAAACTTTCAACAAATTCCATATAGAGGAAATGTACCTCAACAAAATAAAAGCCATATAATGACAAACCCACATCTAACATCATACAATGGTGAAAGGCTGAAAGGTTTCTCCCTAAGATCAGGAACAAGGCAAAGATGCCTACTCTCCCCTCTTCCACTAAATATGGTACTAAAATTCAAGCCAGAGCAATTAGGCAAGACAAAGAAATAAAACGTATATAAACCAGAAAAGCAGTTAATTTGTCTCTGCAGATGACATTATCTTACCTATGGGAAACCCTAAAGATTCCACCAAAAATCTGTTTGAACTAATAAATTCAATAAAGTTGAAGAATACAAAATTGACATACAAAAATCAATTACATTTCTACACACTAACAACAAACTCTCTGAAAAAGAAAGAAAATAATCCCATTTATAATAGGATCAAACACAATAAAATACCTAGCAATAAATTTAACCAAAGAGGTAAAAGATCTGTACACTGAAAACTATGATACTGATGAAAGAAACTGAAGAAAACATGAAGAAATGGAAAGATAGCTCATGTTCATGAATTGGAAGAACACTGTCAAAGTGTCCATACTACTTAAAGGAATCTACAGATTCAATGAAATGCCTATCAAAATTCCAATGACATTGTTCACAGAAATAGAAAAAAACAATCAAATTAGTATGGAATCACAAAGGCCCTGAAAGCCAAAGCAATCTTGAGAAAGAAGAAAAGAACTAAAGACATCACACTTCCTGATTTCAAACATGATACAAAGCTGTATTAATCAAAACAGTACAGTACTGGCAAAAAAAAAAAAAAATCAAAACAAAAGCAGACACACAGACCAAGAGAACAGAATCGAGAGCCCAGGAATAAAGCCATGTATATACCACTATCAACTAGTAGTATTTGATACGGGAGCAAAGAACTCAACGGAGAAAGGATGGTCTCTTCAATAAATGGTATTGAGAAAACTGGATATTTTCATGCGAAAGAATGAAGTTAGACCCTTATCTTGTACCACTCATAAAAAGTAACTGGAAGTAGATTACAAAGATTTAAATGTTAAGATCTGAAACCATAAACTCCTAGAAGAAAATATAGGGAAAAAAGCTCCTTGATATTGGTCTTGGCAAGGGTTTTTTTGGATGTAACACCAAAGGCATAAGCAACAAAAGCAAAAATAAAAAGTGGGACCACATCAAACTAAAAAGCTTCTGGTGCTCGCTTCGGCAGCACATATACAAATTAAAAAGCTTCTGCACATCAACAGAAATGATCAACAAAATGAAAAGGCAACCTATAGAATGGGAGAAGATATTTGCAAACCATATCCCAAATAAGGGGTTAATATCCAAAATATATAAGAAAGTCATACGACTCAATAGCGAAATCATCATCATCGTCATCTAATTAAAACATGGGAAAAGGACCTGAATAGATATTTTTCCAAAGAAGACATATAAATGACCAACAGATACATATAAAGGTGCTCAACATCACTACTCATCAGGGAAGTGCAAATCAAAACCATAACGAGATATCACCTCACAGCTGTCAGAATGACTATCATCAAAATTATAAGAGATAACAAATGTTGGCAAAGATGTAGAAAAATGCGAATGAACCCTTGTGTACTATTGGTGGAAATATAAATTGGGAAAGCCATTATGGAAACGTAAAACATGGAGTTCCTCAAAAAATTAAAAACAGTATTTCCACATGATCCAGAAACTCCATTTCTGGGCATATATTCAAAGGAAATGAAATCACCATCTGGAAGAGGTATCTGTACACCACATTCAGGGTAGCATTATTCACAATAGTCAAGGCATGGAAGCAATCTAAGTATGTGTCAGTACATGAGTAGATGAAGAAAATATGCTACATGGGCACACACACACATTCTTTCTCCCTCTCTGTTAAATACACACATACACGCTCACACTCAAAGTGGAAGATTACTCAGCCACAAAAAAAGAAGGAACCCCTGCCATTTGTGACATGGATGAACCTTGAGGGCATCATGCTAAGTAAAATAAGTCACACAGAGAAAAGCAGTGATCACACAGATCACTGTATGATTTCACTTATTTGTGGAATCTAAAAAATCCAAACTCATAGAAACAAAGAGGGCTGGTGGTTGCCGGGAAATAGGAGCTGGTTAAATGGGGAGATGCTGGTCAGAGGGTATAAATTTCCAGGTATAAGATGAACAAGTTCTGGGGATCTAATGTGCAGCATGGTGACTGTGATTAACAATACTACATTGTGTACTTAAAAGTTGCTAAGGGATTAAACCTTAAATGTTCTCACCATAACAAAAAAGGGGAAGTCTGTGAAGTGATGGATGTGTTCCCTAACCTTATTGTGGTAATCGTTCCACAATACGTACATATATCAAATTATCACACTGTACACCTGGCATTTACACAATCTTATATGTCAATTATATCTCAGTGAATGTGAGGAAAAAAGCAGAAAAAAACAGAGCTGCCCGCTGAGCTCCCATTTATTAGCAAGCAGTAGCTGATGGGTAGGAAAGTTTCTACGTCTCTCAAAATTAAAACCACAGCAAACACTTAGGTGCCGACTCTCCTCATGCACATGCACTCACTCAGCTCATCCCCTTCACCCCCATCTTACAGATGAGCCAACTGAAATCTGAGCCGCCTGTCCGCACTGACTTGGCTAGTGGGGGACGGAGGCAGGGTACCCCAAGCCTGGTGCTCACCACCTACACTGCTGGCCTCTCGGGCCTGCATCCAGGCCCCGCTTTCCACGGGGAACCAGCCAGTTTAAGGTGCTGGTAGCTCAAAGAGTTCATTCCTAAGTCCCCTCAAACACTTTCATTGAACTAAATCTGGGACCAGGAACAGTTTGCAAACTGGGCTGAACACCTGAATTTTTTTTTTTTTTTTAACTGATGGAACTGAAAGTCACCTAACATACAATTAACTGTCTTAAAAATGAGCCATCTGGTGGCACTTAGTATATTCAAAATGTGCAACCACCAGTCTATCTGGTTCCAAGTATTTCTGTCGCTCCAGAGCAAAACCTGTAACCTTTAAGGAGCATCTCACTGGTCCACGGCCTGGCTCTGTTGGTAATGCTGTGTCTGAACACAGCCACAGTTACTGGTGGGAGCACCATCTACAGATGCTCTTGTGCAGAGTGGGGTGGATACAGTAGAGACCTACCGGCCCACCAAGTCGAAAACAGTCACTCTCTGGTCCTTTACAAGAAAAGTGCAACAACTCGAGAGGAAGGTGTTAAGAGCATTAGGTTTGACGTGGGCTGGAATCCTAGCTGGTCATTTTGCCATATGATTTGGGGTGGGTTCCTTCTCTGTCTGTGCCTCCCGACGCTCCTACATAAACCAGGGAGCACATCTGTGCTCTGTGTGGAAAGCACTTAGCACAGAGCCAGGCACGAGGCAGCCAATCAGTGGTAGTCAATACTATTACCTTGCCATTTGTGCCCTTATTTGATCTTCCAGACTACCCCAGGGAGGCTGGAAAGGAGATAGCCTTGTCTCCATTTTACAGATAGGGAATGGGGGCTTGAAATGGAGCAGAACTTGCTCAGGTTATGAACCAGTGACGACCACAGCCACAGATGGGACCTTGGGCTCAGTGTCCGGCTACCCACGCCGACAGGGCACCACACTCGGGGGAGGGAAGCAGAGAGAAAGAACATCAAGCCCAAAGATCAAAGCCGAACGTGTCCCAGCCTTGCCTGGCTCTGGGAAAAACGTGAGCTAGTTTGGGCCTCTCAAAAATGTGCATTGCACCCAAGAGTGGGTTCACATCATTTCCCAAATTCTGTGGATTTCGCTTCTAGAGTGCCCACCTTGAAGAAGCCCTGGCTTCTTCCAGGTGGAGATGAAAGCAAACAACGTGCTTCTGTTGCTTCTATTTCATCCGGCTGCTCCTTCCTCTGGTCACATTTGCAAATTAAAATTAAACCCCACCAGGAGAAGGCCCCTCTCCCCGACTTCATGCTGAGCTGGCTCTCACCCTCTTTGAGGTCTTCAAAGCGGCTCTTAAGCAAATCCTTTAAATCCTCTCCCAGTGCCTTGATGTCTTCACAGGGCAACTGCTCACTGCTCTGGGGCTAATGCAGCATTTGTGAAGTTCAGGGGGGGGGATGACAATTCAGCTGGCTCTGCAGAAAGCCATTTGACAAGCAGTCAGCGCAACGCCTCAGTCGGAGAGCTGCTTTCTGGCCGGCAAGCCGAGGGGAGGACTCTGCTGGGGCTGGCTGGCTGATCCGTGACAATGTTTATCTTCCTGGTATCTGAGCTCTGGCGAGGCCAGAGGTGACACTGAGCAATTTGCCCTAGGAGGCCAGCAAACCAGCACAAGTCAGCCCTGTGTCCATCCCTGCCACCCCTTCCTGGGGGTATTTGCACAAAGGAAAGCAGGACTGGTGATACTCTTACAAGTTTGCTGAAGACCAGAGGGGCTAGGTTTGATTTAAACTCAGCAAGCCTCTTACTTAGCAAGTGATTTCTCATCTCCCCAAACACACGTCTGCCTCTGTGTCTGGGGAGCCACACGTGTAAGTGGCTGGCCAGCTCGCTCATGGAGTTGATTTAAGCGCTTTTGGAGTGCCAGTTATAAAAACCATAATTTTGATTCTTTGACTGAGGAAAGCACATCGACTCCACATTACTCTAAATTTCCCTCCGAAGGCCACAGCAGAGGTTCTGCTGACATGAGTTGTCTTTCTCCAGTGCCCCTCAAGGCAGGCCGAGGCAGGCCCCGGATCACAAATCACCGTCTGTGTCTCTCATACAAATAAGAGAGACTAAAGCCCTGGGCTTTGTGTGATGAAAGACAGCATGATGGCTTCATTTTGGGGTCACTGGTAGGGGACAGGCCGGCCGGGTCACTTACAGGCCTAAGAATATACACCTCAGTGTTCAGGGGGCAGCTCTATCTTTTCCCTTTGGCTGCTGACAAGTTACCACCAATGAGGTGGCTGAGAACAATAGACACTTACTGTCTCACTGTTCTGAGGGCCAGAAGTCCAAGATGAAGGCATGAGTCTGGTTGGTTCCGTCTGGAGGCTCTGACAGGGAATCTATCCCTTGCCTCTTCCCAGCTGCTGGTGACTACTACCATCCTCGGCATCCCTGGCTTATAGAGGCCGCCAGTCCTCGGCATGTCTGCTTGCAGGAGCATAGAGGCATCACTCCAATCTCTCCCTCCACCTTCACACGGCCGTCTTCCCTCTCTGTGTCTGGGTCTCAAATCTCCCTTTCCCTTCTTTTATGAGGACCCTGGTCATTGGATTTAGAGCCCACCTTCGATCCAGGATGTTCTCACCCTGACACCCCTAATTTCTTTACATCTGCAAAGACCCCATTTTCAAATAAAGTCACATTCACAGGTATGGGGGTTAGGACCTGGACATATCACTTTAGAGAACAATACTGAACACACAACTATAGCCAAAGGGATATGTGGACCCCAATGCTGTGTACACAAGTTTACTTTCTGTCTTCAGAAAAGGGACAGTGAGCAGGACAGAGACATGAAGAACCAGGCCAGGATGGAGGCCCAGCTGAGCTCTCTGGCCCTGCGGCTGCTTTGCTGGGTGACCGCTGGCTGACCACCAGCTGCTTGGTTTGCACGGTTCAGGCAATAACAGACACTAGCCACGTGGTTTGCCATGAGATCAGAGAATCCAGGGTGGTGTCCAGCAGAGCACGGGTTCCACGACTGCTGGCTGTCCTTGTTTCCCAACGATGGAGCGGCTGATGGAAATTACAATGAGGTAAGCTCTCAAACTGTTCTGTTTATAAGTGGTGAGATCTTTGATTCTGTTTCTGACCTGACTTAATCATTTTTTTGTGAGAATTTGGAAATTAGGCACAGGCTAACTGACAGCTCATCAGAAGAATGGGTTCATACTTCCTGTCCGTTACAAGGAGGCTGGGAGGTGTTTTACAGCCCGTGGTAAACAGAGAGCAGATGGGCTAGCTCGGCGGAAATGGGCAAGGCCTCTTCACACAGAAGTGAGCTCCCTCCTCAAGGGCCCTCTCTCAGAAGCTTCCCCTGGTACTCCTCCTCCTACCATCCTCAACTCCAGAAGTCGTGTTCAAAAAGTGTACAAATGGACATTTGGAGTGGATGAGGGTGCCAGATCAAATGCAAGCACCAGTTAAATCCCAATTGCAGAAAAACGGCAACTATTTTTTAGCATAAGTATATCCTAAATATTGCATGGATATAATTATACCTAAAAAGTAATTGTTAATCTGAAATTCTAATTTAACTAGACATTCTGTGTTTTTATTTGCAAAACCTGGCTGCCCTAGAATGGTGGTCAGCTAGAAACAACCAGTGCATCCCCGCTGAGGATCAGTCATGCTGGGATCTTAGAAGAACATGGCAGATGGCTATGCCGAGGCTGGATGCCTCAACTCTCCCATCCTACGTGCTCACTCCCTCATCAAGAGATGGACTCTAACACCCCTCCCTGTGAGTCAAGGGTGGAGGGGCTTGTAACTTGCTTTTAACCAGCAGCACAAATGTCACCGTGTGACTTCTGAGGCAATGCAGATCCTGTATCATGGCTGGGACGCTGGCCTCTGGAGCCCTGAGCCACCATGTATGAAATTCGAATATCCTGAGGCAGCCATATGCGGGGGAAGCCCAGGTCCCACGGCCAGGCCACCTGCAGATCTTCCAGCTGAGAGCCAGAAGGCCTCCTCCTAGTGCCAGGCAACCACCAGCATCAACTGACAGCCACACGAGGGAAAAGGCCAGAGGACTCCAGCCCCCTGCCTCGAGCCAACCCATTTTTTTCATCTTCCCAAATGAGACATCGGACTTCATGGAGCAGAGACAGGTGTCCCTGACATGCTCTGGATGGATTTCTAACCCACAGGTACTTTGGGGTGTTTGTTACACAGCAGAACCAGTGCTTTCAGGCATGTCCTGCTTCATCCCAGTTCCAGTTACTTCTCTCTTCCTCCTTTGTTCTGAACTAGGCTATGGTAGGCAGAACGATGGTCCCCCAAAGATACCCACACCCTGATACCCAGCCCCTGTGTCTCTGTCACCTGATGTGGAAGGAGGATTAGGGCTACAGCGGGATTTAGGATTGTTAAGCTGAGAGCTGATAAACAAATTTAGTAAAGTCACAAGATACTAAATCAATGTACAGAAATCTGTTGCATTTCTATACGCCAATAATGAAGGAGCAGAAAGAGAAATTAAGAAAATAATCCCATTTACAATTGTACCAAAAATAATAAGATACCTAGGAATAAACCTAACTAAAGAGGTGAAAGACCTGTGCTCTGAAAACTATAAAACACCAAATGAAAGAAACTGAAGATGACACAAAGAAATGGAAAGACATTCCCTGTGCTCATGGGTTGGAAGAACAAATATTGTTAAAATGTCCATACTACCCAAAGCAATCTACACATTTAACATAATCCCTGTCAAAATACTAACAGCACTTTTCACAGAACTGGAACAAACAATTCTAAAATATGTACAGAACCAGAAAATACCCCGAATAGCCAAAGCAATCTTGAAAAAGTAAAGCAAAGCTGGTGGCATCACAATTCCAGACTTCAAGCTCTATTACAAAGCTGTAGTCATCAAGACAGCATGGTACTGACACAAAAACAGACACCCAGATCAATGGAACAGAAGAGAGGACCTAGAAATAACCCACAACTATATGGTCAATTAATCTTCAACAAAGGAGGCAGGAATATCCAATGGAAAAAGGACAGTCTCTTCAACAAGTGGTGTTGGGAAAACTAGACAACTACATGCAGAAGAATGAAACTGGACCACTTTCTTATACCATACTGAAAAATAAATTCAGAATGGATGAAAGACCTAAACATGAGACCTGAAATAATAGAAACCCTAGAAGAGAACACAGGCAGAAACCTCTCTGACCTTGGCTGTAGCAACTTCTTACTGGATAGGTCTCCTGAGGCAAGGGAAACAAAAGCAAAAATAAACTATTGGGACTTCATCAAAATAAAAAGCTTCTACACAGCAAAGGAAACAATCAACAAAACTAAAAGTTGACCTACTGAATGGGAGAGGCTATTTGCAAATGCTGTATCATAAAGAATTAGTACCTAAAATACACTTATATACTTAACACAGTCCAACACCAAAACAACAACAAAAAAAAAGGAAGAAGACATGAACAGACATTTCTTCAGAGAAGACATCCAAATGGCCAACAGATACATGAAAAGATGCTCAACATCACTCATCATCACGGGAATTCAAATTAAAACCACAGAGATCCCACCTCACACCTGTCAGAATGGCTAAAATTCACAACACAAGAAACAACAGGTGCTGGTGAGGATGCAGAGAAAGGGGAACCCTCTTACACTGTTGGTGGGAATGCAAGTTGGTGCAGTCACTCTGGAGAACAGTATGGCATTTCCTCAAAAAGTTAGAAGTAGAACTACCCTTCGATCCAGTAATCACACTATTATGTATTTACCCAAAGAATACAAAAACACTAAATCAAAGGGACACATGCACCCCGATGTTTATAGCAGCACTATCAACAATAACCAAATTATGGAAATAGCCCAAGTGTTCATCAACTGCTGAATGGATAAAGAAGAAGTGGTGTCTATATACACAATGGAACATTGTTCAGCCATAAAAAAAGAATGAATTCTTGCCATTTGCAATGACATGAATGGATCTAGAGGGTATAATGCAAAGCGAAATGTCAGTCAGAGAAAGGGAAATACCATATGATCTCACTCATATGTGGAATTTAAGAAACAAAACAAACAAACAAAGAAGAAAAAAGACAAACAAAAACACCAGACTCTTAACTACGGAGAACACACTGATGGTTCCCAGAGGGGAGGGGGCGGTGACAGGGGAAAGGGGATGGGGATGAAGGAGCGCACTCGCCGTGATGAGCGCCGGGTGATGGACGGAAGCGCTGCGTCTCTGTATTGTGCACCTGACACTATTATAACACTGTATGCTTACTAACTGGAATCAAAATAAATACTCTTGGACAAAAGACCACTAAACTGATTTTCAGATGGGGAGATCATCTGGGTTACCTGGGTAGCCCCATGCAATCACAAGGATAAGGAGAAGACCAAAGTAGAAGAGTAAGAGCCCCAGAGGCGGCAGCACGGGAGGGACTCTGACAATGCTGTGGCCTTGCAGATGGAGGGAGGGGCCACGAGCCAAGAAATGTGGGTGCCCCACTGAAGCCCCACCAAAGCTGGAGAAGGCCAGGCAATGGACTGTCCCTCAGAGCCTCCAGAAGGAGCCAGCCCTGCTGACACCTTGACTTTAGCCCATTGGGGCCCACTGCATACTTATCTCTAGAACAGGAAGATATTAAATTTATTTTTGAAGCCACTGAGTTTCTGAAATTGTTACAGCAGCCATGGGACATGAATAATGGTTCGATGCCTTAGATTTCTGGTAAACAGTGAAATTACAGTGATGCCCTATGAGATTAGCCTTTCCCAGGCCTCTTTCCCGGAGGCCTGGCCACTGCTTCCTCACCACCGGCCAGCATAGACTCCACTCCCAGCCTGTAGACCTCCCTGGCACAGTCTGTCTACCAGACATCAGGCCTGCCCTGGCACCCCCCGCCCAGTTCTGCTTCCCCCCTAAGGTTTCCACCTTAGTGGGCAAGGGGTCCACCATCTGCTTGTCATGCTAGTGCAGCTCACCTGTCACCAACCCTTGCAGGTTACCTGCCTGGCTCCTCCCACGGCAGCCCCTGTTCCTTTCCCAGCCCCAGGACCTTACACACTGACCGTTCAAGTCTTCTGTATTTTCTCCCCAGGTTCTAAGAGCTCCTGTCCTGACCACTTCCAGCCGCTCTCCCTCTGATAAGTTAGGGTCAAAACACACAGTCTCATGAAGAGAAACAGTCTGAATCCTGATGGCATTTGGAACGTGGCTGCAGAAGTTGTCCCATTGTGAACTAGAACCCACTCACAGAAAAATAAAGCAGAGCATCCAAGAGCATGCAAGAGCAGCTGAGTTTGTCAAGGGACATCAAAGCCCTAAATTGTATCCGGCGTGCCCAGCACCAAGACAGTTGGGAAGCACATTTATTCTGAAATTTGTAGGTTGGACACATGTGGATCCATCCTTCCGACTTCAAGTTTAAATGGGGGCGAAAGAGCTATTTCAGACGAATGGTCCATTTACTGTGAACTTGCTCTTAATTCAGTCTATAAAAATGTAAAGGGATGAAACCGTTTACAAATTCAGCTGCTTACACTCAGCAATAATTTACAGAAATGGATTGGATGAGACCTGACGGTGACTTGTTCCCCAATCTGCTTTCCATTCCCTCGTGCCTTTTGAAAATAGACATTAAAGGTCAGTTTCAAAAAAAAATTGTAAATATATCACCCAGACTGAATATTACCAAAGATTCCTGTAAGGGCTTGTCTTATATTATTCGACATTTTAAGCACAGTTGCTGGGGTTAATTAGATTTCCAACCCTGAAATATTTTAAGTGCTCTGATGACTTACTTCCAACTGATAATTTTGTGTGAGAAACAGAAAAATAATAACAAATAGACAGTGAATAAATACATTCTTCATATTCCTCCTTATGAGTACAGAGAAAATATTTCTGAAATTTAATTAAATATCAAGATGTCCACAAGATCCATAATAAACCACTTTGCAAGACCTCTAAATGTCAAGGAAAAACACATTTTACATGAAACACCCCCCTCCCCCGTAAATCTATGAAGATTCAGGACTTTTTCTAAACCTGCAGAATCCACAAGTACATATTTTTTCTCAGAAGTACTTTTTCAAAGACTTGGGAGTAGTTACTTGTTTGCAGTATGACAGAGTGGAAAGCATTTTAATTTATCACACAGTGGTTTGTACCATTAGTTTTAGAGATATGCCAGACGGCTTTAAAATAATGCAAGAGCTGTGGTGTTAAAGCTGAAAGTGGCGGGACTTGAGTAAAAGGCGATAAACAATCTCTTCGGCGCTTTTCCACTTTCCTGATGCAGACCCGCTAGGTCCTCAGCGATATTCAAACCATGTGGGAAAGAAGGTGGCACTTTGGGGGGAAAAATGTAAAACAAAAACAAAAACAAAACCATTTGTCAGCCCCGAAACCTTTATCACTTTAATAAGTACTGCTGTCTCCGTGCCGTGGTCTCCATGCCACGGTCCCCACGCGTGGGCCACGTCTAACCGGCGGCAGCAAGCATGTAGCGAGTGCAGCACAAACAGGACACACGACATCACTGCCCACGCGGTGCGGGAGCTGCGCCTTCTCTGTGATCTGTTCATCTCTCTTCCTACGTGCAGGAAGAAGTCTCGCTTTGCTGCCAACACGTCTTTAACATGTCTCAGGTGCTTGCTAATGTCTTCACAACAAAAAGAGACATCAGGCTCGGAGCCTTTGGCAGGCCACAGAAGCTGGCTAGAATTCTACAATATGGTCGAGTTTGCCCTGTTCTCCTCTTTAGGGCACCTGCTCTGCAGGGCAAGTGCTGCTGATTTTCCGTTCGGCTGTGGTGTAACGTTGTGGCCCAGGACCAGATGCGTGATTCACCTGCTCGTTAACATTTGAGAAGCGCAGGTCTACAGTAGGAGTTGGCACGCTTTCTCCCGAGGGCCTGGGAGTAAATATTTAGCCCTCGCGGGCCATATGGCTTCTGTCCCAACCGCTCAGTGCTGCCCTTGGGGTCTGAAAATAGCCATAGACAATATGTAAATGAATGTGCATGGCTGAGTTCCTGCAAAACTTTATTTATAAGAACAGACGATGGGCCAACTTTGTTCTGCGGGCTCTCGTTTGCTGGCCTCTGGTCTAAAGTTGTCCTTGCAAAATAAACCTATTTTTCATATTTTTTAAATGTGAATTTTTTAGAAGAAAATGTTGAGCAAAGAGTATCTCAGGAATTCTCAAGTTGTTCAGTGGTGTGAGGGAACTGTTTAATGACTGGCTGCCCAGGAGGAAAAAAAAAAAAAAAAAAACACCCAACTTGCAGCAACTACACATTTCTCTGGGGTAAATACTCTCACCCTGGCCAATTTCAAGCTGTTCACACAGATCACTGAACACAAATGTATTAATTAGGGTTCTCCAGAGAAACAGACCAATAGAAGATAAGATACATATATATTATTTATCCTATTATGCCTTTCTATTTATCCTATTATTTATCCTATTCAAGAGATTTATGAGAAATTGGCTCATGTGGTTATGAAGGCTGAATTATGGAGAAAGTCCCACAGTCTGCCACCTGCAAGCTGGTGTCCCAGGAAAGTTGGTGGGATAGTTCCAGTCTGAGTCTGAAGTTCTAGAACCATGAGATTCACAGGTATAATTTCCAGTCTCAGGGAAGAAGGGCAGAAGATTCATGTCCCAGCTCACACAGTCAGGCAGACAAAGAGAATTCACGCTCTGCCTTTTTGTTCTATTCAGACCCTCAAAGGATGGCATGATGCCCACCCACATGGGGGTGGCCATCCGCTTTATTCAGTCTAAGGACTCAATTGTTAATCTCTTCTGGAAACACCCCCATAGACACACCCAGAAAAAAAGTGCCGGTTATCTGGGTCCCTGTGGCCCAGTCAGGTGGATACATAAATGTATCATCACTGCAGAATTGGGAAGCGAGGTGCACAATCAGCTCTCTCAAGCCATGTAAAAACTTGAAGGTGCATCTACTGGGTGGAATATGCCCCCCCAAGCACGTCTTGTCCACCCGAAACCTCAGAATGTGACCTCACCTGGAAATAGGGTCTTTGCAGATGTAATCAGGTGAAGATAAGGTCATACTGATTTGAGGTGGGCCCTCACCCAAAGACCGGTGTCCTTACGAGAAGGGAGAAATCTGGCCATGAAGGCACACAGAAGGAAGAAGGTGTGAAGGGAGGCAGAGACGGAAGCTGTACAGGCACCGGCCGAGAAGTCCCAGGATGGCAGCCGCCACCAGAGCCTAAGGGGGGGTCAAGGAAGGCATCTCCCCGAGGCCATCAGAGCAAAGATGGCCCTGCTGACACCCTGATTTCTGACTTCTGACCTCCAGAACTGAGACAGTAAGCTTCTGCTGTCTTAAGCTGACCAGTCAGTGGTCACTGGATACTCACACAGCAGGACTCAGGGGTTTGTGGATATGGTGGAGTCTGGGAAACACAGCCAGCCGGTGCCAAAATGGGCACCTGGGCTCAGCTGTGTCCCACACAAGAGCCCACATCCTTCGCTATTTGACCACATGGCTTCTCAGAGAGGAATGCAAAGGGAGATTCTGTGAAATCCAGCCGGCCTTGCGGGTGCACGGAGCATCAAAGGGACTCCTTCGTGAAGGCTTGACAGGACCTTTAGCTGCTCAGTCCAGGACATCAGGGAAAGTCCAGCGGCAGAGATGAGCCCATCCCTGGGGTGCCCACGGGCCTCACCTCCAAGCTCAGGGTAACCTCAGGACTTCCCACATCAAGCTTCCATCTAGAATTTCCATGTTTCAGCTGCTGGGCAAAAGCAGAGCTTAAAGATGAGCACAGCCACCCCTGAAATTGAGCTGGCACTGGCTGGAGCTGCCAGGGGGCAGTGGCTGTGCCTCCCACCACCTCCCCTCCTTGGGGTTTATTTTAAAAATTCTCTGCAAATCTTAAAAAAAAAAAAAAAAAAAAAAACAGAGATGGCTCTTCCTTTTTTCTTTCTTTCTCCCTGTTTATGCCAGGATATTTGGCTCTGGTGGTTGTTACTCTGTTTGGAAGGCAAGAGGAGGTTAATTAGCTTTTGTGACCCGAGAACTCTCAGGAAAGATGTCAACTGATTCACTAATTGCTCTTCAAAGCTTGATATGCTTGGAGGGGTAAGGTCCAGGAAGCAAGACACTAGGCCGGTTTGGTTGTGAATTCCACCCGGCGTGGCAGGGCGAGATCATGGCAGGATGCCGTCCTCCTGAGCAGTCCAGGCCAATGTTTGTCCCTCGCCTGGATCCCGTCACCTGGCGGCCCCCAGCCCAGGCCATTGTGGATTCTGGGGCCAAGTCTCGCACTCTGTCACAGAAACCATCCCTCAAACCCACACAGGTCACATAGAGCTTCCAGAGCATCTGAAAAACATGGTGCCCACACAGTCCCCCACTCAGCACAGGAAATCGAGGCAGAGACTGGGGATGGGCCCCACCATAGCCTTCCAAGTTACCAAACCTCCAGACTGTGCTCTGGGAACCAGCTGCTTCAGGGTCACCTGGGAGCTCCCCAGACCTGCTGAGTGGGAGTCTCTGGGCATGGGGGCCCCACAGTATGCATCTCCATTCACTCTCCATGTAATTCTTTTTTTTTTTTTTTAAAGATTTTATTTATTTATTTGACAGAGAGAGACACAGTGAGAGAGGGAACACAAGCAGGAGGAGTGGGAGAGGGAGAAGCGAAGCAGGCTTCCCGCAGAGCAGGGAGCCCGATGTGGGGCTCGATCCCAAGACCCTGGGATCATGACCTGAGCCGAAGGCAGACGCTTAACGACTGAGCCACCCAGGCGCCCCTCTCCATGTAATTCTGATGAAGTCTAAGTTGTGCTGCTCAGGACCACGGCCCTTCCTGACCCTTTGAAGCCAGCAGGGCAGAAATCACCCCCTGCCCTGGACAATCTGTCAACCAGGATGTAAGCTGGTGACTGGAATGGGAAGCAAGGTCTCCATTAGATTATCTTTTATAACTTGATATTTCTTGGCAATTTCCTTCAGCACGTCCTGAAATCAGCAAGCAGGTGTAGTTTTTCTTCCTGTCCAGGCCTGGCAGTATATTGTCCTTGATTCGCCTACTGCTTAGAATATTTTGCCATAATAACAAATGCACTGTCACAGTCATGCATGCATTCTGAGTCATTTCTTCATCCTGTGCACAAAGTTCTTTCTCCCCCAATGCCTGCTGAGTGCTGCAGAAGTAATCACCTGGCCACCGTGTCCTCCTTAGAGGACTCCTCTCTCTGGCTAGGGAAAGCCTCTTGAGCCCCCTGTCCACCGCCCAGAGAGAATTCAGCTCACCATACATGCTTGTCTTCACCAGGGCTGTGAGATCTGCATTCTACTCCTAACTATGTGCACCCCACAAGCGCAGCCTCTGGGTGGCCCTCTGTGGCCACTCTGCCCAGGTGTCACAGAGTCAGCAGCAACCTTACAAGGGAGGTGATGGCGTGTTTCGGTTGAAAGTGCAGCCGGGGGCGCCTGGGTGGCTCAGTTGGTTAAGCGACTGCCTTAGGCTCAGGTCATGATCCTGGAGTCCCGGGATCGAGTCCCACATCGGGCTCCCTGCTTGGCAGGGAGTCTGCTTCTCCCTCTGACCCTCTTCCCTCTCGTGCTCTCTATCTCTCATTCTCTCTCTCTCGAATAAATAAATAAAATCTTTAAAAAAAAAAAAAAAAAGAAAAGAAAGTGCAGCCAGGTCCATGTTTTCTGCACATGTGATGAGAAGTCCCTTACGTGGCGTGTTTTAAGCAGAGATGCCGGCAGAGCCTCGATGGTTAAGAGTCTCAAGAGAAAGGGGGTCTGACTGAGATCAGTTTGTCTGGGGGCACGGCAGCCTGTGGATGCAGGAGCTTCCCGGGTGAGGGGGCTGGGTCAGGACTGCAGATGAGCAGGAGGCAGGCTCACCCCGGAGCCCCTCACTTACACGGGGCTCCTTCCGGGACCTGAGAGAGGTTCCTGTGCTCCCATGCTTTGCAAAACTCGCAAGGGGAAGATGCTTAGAGTTCAACCGGCTCAGACCACTGTCTCGCTCTGCTCTGGCTCCCTCCATCCTGTCTTCCCTTGTGCCGGATGGTGATAACAGGGCTTGGCACTTCCGGGACACACTCATTTAGCATTTGGCAACAGCTTTGGACGAGTTCACATCCAGCAGAGTTGCATGATGCTGGCCGCCCCTGCATCAGGTCTCCCATGTCCTCCCATTGGGTCCAGGGTGCCCAGAACCAACAGGGAACCACAGAAGAAGACAAACAAGGCTTGGAAGGTGCACAGCCAGAAGCTAACGGTGGAAACTTCTGACCACAGGCAAGTCACTAGGAGGACAGGATCCAGTTCGCATGGGCTCTCTCGTCAGCACCTCATCAAAATGAGCGCTCCCCCTGCAAGGGGTCATTCATAACGCATACACACAAGTGTTAACACACCATGTACTTTTTTGATGGGTTGAGATAGAATTCATCAGAATTCTTGTGTGTGACAGTGAGTCTGCCCACGTGCCAATCTGTAGGATATGTGCATTCCACTGTCCATAATAGTAAAAACCCTTTCAGCCAACCACACTGCAAGACACATGCAAATATCTTTCTGTTGGAAACAACACCACACAATCTTTGTCACATGAAGAGGCAGCAGAAAAATGTAAGGGGAAATGCATTACAAAATCAGGTAACTAATTAATTAAAAAATTCAATAATTTTATAGAATTTGTGATTTTTGAAATATATCAACTTTTTAGAATTTAAGCCCTTTCCCTAACTCATTTTGAATGTGCCAATTTGCATTCTTCTTACCTTTTAATTTAGAGCCCACAGAACTTGGATCTGGAAGGAGCCACTCGTTTGTGCATTTGCTCAGCAGGGACCACTGAGTTCATGCTGCTAGTGCCATGGGGCGCAGCAGTGCACAAGACCAGCAGGTCCCTGCCCCCTCGGTGTAAGCGTTCTGATGGAGGGTTCAGATAGTCAACACGGAAACAGATAATACACAGAACGAATGGAACTAGCCAGGGTAGTGGTCAATGGAGCCCTCTGGGGGTGAAGCTTAAGCAGAGACGAGATAAATGCAGAGAGACCAACAGGCAAAGCTGGGGAAGAGCAGGCAGTGGAGCAGCACGTGCAGATGTCCTGAGGTCACGGGGAGGGAGGGAGTTCTCACGCTCTGGGAAGAGGAAGAGGCCGGCAGGGTTACACGGAGGGCAGGGGGGCTGCACGGTGGGAAAAGACAGGCTGAGGCGCCCTGCACACCTGCTATGTGTCAGCACTCCGTGTACACGGCCATGATCACATACATGCGTGAACTGTGCACAAGGCCCTAACCTTGAGTAGAGCTGACACAGACTCCCATGTTCTCCAGCAAACTTCTGAAACTTTCTCAGTCTGCTCTCATTACGTACAAGAGCCCTTCTTGACCAGGCAACCCAGAATTCATGTGTAAACCTTGTTCTGAGAGATGGGCCCCACCGAAGTGGGAGGAGAGCCTCTCATGGGAAATGGGAGATGGGGCCCTGACCTTGGCCAGCTGGTGCGGCCTACAGGAAGCCAGGCAGAAGCACAGCATGCTCTGCACATTCTCTCCAAATACCAAAGCTGAATGGATTCTGTTTCAGCTTAGAGACCACAACCCTTTCCCAGACACCGCCCATGAAAATCCCGATTTCCCTCCTCTGGAGACTTACATGTAATCAGCCCCTTTGAGCACTCTTGTAGGAATCTGCATTCCTGTTTCTCTTTGGAAATGGTGACTCGAGCCCTTTGCCGTGCAAGGAAGGGCTGTTCTTACTGGAAGGGAGGCCATCTGGAGAGGACAAAGGCGGTGACATGTGGGACATTGCTACTTTCCCAGCAGCCTGAGGGGAGAGCACAACCCCCCAGAGTGGCTGTTCTCTGAGCGCTTCAGGGGCCCTGACAAGCATCATCTGCAGGGCAGGACCTTCCAGAGGCAGGGGCAGCATGAGCAAAGGCCCTGTGGTGTGTGTGTTGCGGGGGGCAACCAGTGGGGCCAGGGCATGGGGTGGGGGATGAGCTAAGGGGAAACATAGGTGGGGGGGCATTGTGACCGAGGCCCCAGGAGTGGCACACAAATGCCATTTGTCATGAGCCCAGCTTTGACAGGAGACCTGGGGACTAAAAGTGGAAGGCATGTGAGGTGCTTCTCACACCTCCCACAAAAATCACGTTTGCAAAGTCCTGCTGTGTGTGCGTGCCTGAGCCTGGCTGGCTGCCGCGTGCTGCAGGTGGCCTCCTCAGCAGTCTGGCCGGACTCTCAGGCGGGGCTCTGCATGCACACGGCAGCACCGTTTCTCCCGATCTGCTGCCCACGGGTAGGAGCCCACCACTCTGGCTTGCCCAGCCTAAGGTCTTCCCACTCTCCCCAGATCGCCGGAGTTGGTCTGGGAAGACAGGATGCGAGAGAAGGCCACCTGCTGTATAAAAAAGTTCCAGAACCACCTGTGGATCTGTTTCCCTTTTCTATGTTCTGTACCTTAGAAATTCATCACTCTCTTCTTCCCTTTTGGGTGACAGACAGTTATTTCGTGTACTGCTGAGAAGATAATTCAGAATTCTGTTTATTCTAATGTGGTTCAAAATGTCTGTGCCTAGCATTTGAAAACAGCTCTGGGTGTTAGGCGGCGGCAGCCAGGAAGCTTCTGGAACCTGTTTCTCACCATCTCCCAGTCTGCCAGCCGCTCTGTCAGTCTGTCTGTCATCTGTCTGCAGGAAATGCAGGCTCTCCTGGCTCAGCTATGCTGGGCAGGCCCTTGGGGCAGTTTGGAGGGAAGGAGGCAGCTGTGTGGGTGCCCCGGTGGACTGCAAGGGTGCTGTGAGCCCTGTGCTGGGCGCCAGGGCGGCATAGGAAAGGAGCCTGATCAGGGCCCTGTCCTCTTGAAGCTTTCCGTCTGACAGGGAAGCTCACCGTCACCATGGTGATGGGGCTCTGGTCCTCCGTGGTCCTTTTGCTCATCTCATCCTGGCAAGCTGCGTAGGATCTGGACCGAATGTGGCTTACAGACAAGCATCAGTGAGCAGAAACAAAGAGGTGGGAGGCAGGGAGGTGGAGAGGCAGCTGGTAGGGAGTCTGAGGTCAGAAAGCCCCAGGGGCCAGTGTGATGCATCTTCCACAGGCAGGTGCCTGGGACAGACATCAGGAGGAAGGGAACAAGTCAGGAGTGAAATCACAGAGACCTGAGGGCCAGGTCAGGTGGACAGAGCTGGGGTGCAGAGGGGAGATCTGGGAAGCACCAGTCACAAAAGACTGATGTCCACACCCGCCTCCTTGGTGCATGTTGGACACATGGGCAGGTAGGCAGCTGGACAGGTGAGCCTAGAGTCCTGTACCAAACACAAGGCTCAGTGTGGTGTGGCCCCCACCATTTGGCTTCATTTCCTGCTATTTCCCCTTACTCCGTGACTCCCAATCATGAGGACCATCTTCCAGTTCACTGAATTCTAAGCTCCCACCTGCCCCAGGGCCTTTGCTCCTGACATCCCCTCTACCCAGATCAGTGGTTCTTTCTCTCTTTCTGAGCAGTCACTACCTCCTCCAGGGAAGGATTCCCTGCCCTCTCCTCCCAAGGACTAACACAAATCCTCCTACCATTCACTCTTGCAGCCTTGAAACTTTACATAAAATTATATAAATGTTTAAGAACTGTTACCTGTCTTCTCTATTAGATTTTAGCTCTTTGAAGACAGGCAGGGACCACATCTCATTTTGCTCAATATGCAATCTACGTAACAGGGGTGAAACTAACACTTCCGAGTGTATACGCAAATGCAAACTCTAAGAGAATGCCGTGACAACCCAGCCCGCGGAGGGTGGGGTCACCGCCCTGCAGCGGGTGTCTTTCCTCCAGACCCTGGTGGTGTGGCTGGGAGAGGGCAAACGGCCTTCAATCACCCAACAAAAATCACCACCATCCCATTGTCAGGAATTCAGGCCTCCGCTGAGCTCTTCTTCCCATCACTTGGACCAGAACCACCCCACTGAATTTGGAAAAACTAAGTCAAACAGTTTGGCATTTGATCCATAAACCATCAGGTAATGCAAATATTTGGACTGAACTTGTCTTGTAAACAGCTTTCAATGTGAAAACCCAATGTCAAAATACAGAGACCGTGGGCTCCCCCTGGCTCCGTGGGCACACACTTCATTATCACATTCTGGGAACATTTCCCCCGGTGCCGGGGGCTGGGACCCTGGAGTCACAGCCACAAAGCACCACTGTCCCTCCACGCCTGATGCCTTTATTCTGCCCACTCTCACCCAACCACACAAGGGGCAGCCCTGAGAAAGAGCTCCTTAGCCAGTGTCCATCCCATTCCCTGCAAGGGATTCTAGGATTGATTCCGACTGCGCATCAAGAACCAAATTAACCTGGTCCAGGTCTGCTGTAAGCCTGGAGTCACCTGCCTTCTCCCAAGTTCAAGCCAAATGAGCTCCACCGCGCTGCCAAAGCCTGCCGAGTATTTGTCCTGGACCCAGGCCTGGTACGCAGACACCGACTGTTAAATATCAATGCATCTCTAAAGTGCTAGTGACTGAGAGCCATGAAGTACCCAGAACAAGAAATACTTGTGTGGAGGATGCTCCAGCCAGGGCCTGCCAAGTCACTTCTGAGAAACATGCCACCTGGAGGCAACGAGGAGAGGCGAGGGCCTGGAAACAATGGTCCTGGCCCCTCCAGGGCCCCCACTCAGCTCAGGAGAGCAGCCCAGCGCACTTGGCTGTACCGGGAGCCAGCGCTGGGAGGGATGCCAATGGGTCAAATACAGAATGCCCTCGATGGCCAGAAAGCATCAATTTCTGCAAAAAAATTGGGGGTGCCATTGTCCAGAGAAGAGGGATGGGTGCTGGGAGGTGTTGAAGCCGACGCCCACTGTGGAAAACCTGCCAAACCAATTCTTCTTGTCAAAGTTCTGTCAAAACTCTGGTTTTCCGGCAATTCTCAACAGGATCTTGATACAGGATTATAGAATAATATTGAAGCAACAATTTCATATCTTTCATATTTCTCCTTTTTCAAATTTAATTAAAGTTTCAGAAAAGACAAGTCTCTCTTTTTTTGGGGAGGGGGGCAGGGGCTTTCCCAGAAGAAATCTAGGAAGGTCCACCTGGACTCAGGTGGCAGGGACACGTCCAAGACTGGAAGCTCAGGTGCTGTCAACAGTCACACTCGGCTGCATAAAAATTGAGAAATTCTACATGGCAGAATCCTTTACACACATGTCAACAGATAAATGGAGGATTTGTAAAAAATAAATACAGATCTTCCTGGAAGCATGATGGGGTTACATCCCGATAAAGCCATCCTAACTTGAAAACATCTTAAGTTGAAGAGGCGTTGATACACCTAAGCTACCACACATCACAGCCTAGCTTGGCCTGCCATAAATGCACTCGGAACACTCCCGTTAGCCTATAGCTGCGCAGAATCCTTCAGCCCAAAGTCTGTTTGGTCACCAAGCATTGACTGTGTCATGTAATGTACCAGATACTGTCCTAAAGTGGTTGGCAGAAGGGATGTCTGGGGACAGGGTGGCTGTCCATGTACGGGCTGTTTACCCTCGTGGTCACATGGCTGGCAGGGAGCCACGGCTGCCCAGCGTCACGGGACAGGAGCCGACCACAGATCGCTAACCCAGGAAGAGAGCCAGATGCAAAATGCCAAGGATGGTTTCTGCTGAGTGCGTACTGCTTTCAGGCCATGGTAGAGGCGAGAAACGGTTAAGTCAAACCATCGTTAGTCGGGGGGCCGCCTGCATTTGCAACACAGATGATAAGGAATGGGTTAATAGCTTTAACATATGCAGACCTCTTACAAAAATGACAAGAAGAAGCAACCCAACTGCTTGTAAATGACCAAAAGGATGTGAACCGGTCATTCTCAAGAGTATATCCAAAGGATCAACAAACATGAAAAAAATTCTCAAACTCACTCCTCATCAGGAAATGCAAATTCAAGTTCTAGTGAGTGGTCGCTTTCCCCTCATCAAACTATCAATGATTTCACAGAGTCCAGTGCAGCATTGCTGGTGTGGATTCAGGGAAAAGAGCTCCCAGGGTGCGGCAATGGCTGGTAGGAGGGCCGGTGCACCCCAGCCCCAGCCAGACCCCTGCGGCTCTTCGCTCCAGGAGACGGATGTAAACCGATGTCTGCCCTTCCCCCTCATGTCCATCAACACCGACTGCGCATCTTTGGACCCTGCTCATCCGGGAAATTCTCTCCTGGCATATTTCAGGTACTCATGCACATCTGTCGAATGACTTCTCATGCTTTGGATTTGCCAGGACACAACTGCAGGAGCTGTCCCCACCACATAGAATGTTAGTGGCTATAAACTGCTCCGTGATACCCAGGAAGGGTCCCTAAGAAAGCCATCCCCACTTACCCCTGATGCCACCATACTCACCATCTTGTAAGGGGGCCACCCAGTAGCACTGGATGGTTGCTCATGGTTCCCTGAGTTAAGGTACCTGAGAGTCCAAAGATGGGTCCTCCTAGGTCCTCCTGGGCACGCTTACCTCCCTGCCAACTGGTCCAGCAGGACACGAGAAGACAAAAGACATGCGGTGAGCTCCGTGCTCCCTGTATCATCCACTTTGTCCCCCTGGCTGTTCTCCGTCCACTTGAAATACATTTATTTCAATCCCCAAGCTGCTAACCCTGCTCTTCCTCACGAACCTTGGTGTCTCCTCCTCACCGCAGAACTTCTCAAAGACACAGCACATGCTACCGTCTCATTTCTTTCTGTTCATACGTCTACCACTCTTTCCACCCTGGCTTCCTCTCAGTAAACTCAGCCAGACCCCCTGGACGGCTGCCAGCATGTCCCTGTGGCCACAGCCAACGCGGCCCTCCATCAGCTTCTGTGGCCTTCAAAGCATTGATCTAAGAGTAGGTGTTCTTCCTCCCACGTCACATATGGAACTCGGTGGGTACCAGATATGTGTCTGTGGGTTGAATGAATGATTAGACAAAGCAATAAATGCAGAGATAGGAGTGAGCAGAAAACCCCCCAAGTAAGGCCTGGGCTAAAATTCCTCCATTTAAGATAGAACAGAGGGGAATATTTGGAGTCTCTCTTTTCTTTAAATTAACATTTAAAAAAATACCTTTACATTTCTCCCCATTGTTCCCTTAAAAGAGGGAAAAGGGGACAACTGTGAGCTTAGCTTTACAGAAAGTAAATCCATCCCGGTTACAGAACACTACAGATTTCACAATTAAATCCATAGTATGTTTGCTCTGGCTAAACATTACTTGAAGGAAATCTGCTACAGGGAAATCCAGAAAGACTGAGATGTTGATTACTTCACAGCCCAACAGGATCCATGGATGTCTCCTCCTACAGACGCCACGAGCCAGACGTGTGACCTAGCCTGACCAAGACATGCACTCAACACGTGGCCATCCATCAGCCACGAAAGAAACATTTATGTGGGGCTTACGACGTGCCCAGAACTGGGAACCAGACAATGAGCTCTCCTGCCTAGACCCAATGGCCAGAACCACACAACAGGCAATATAATGAAGTAAAATGTAGGATTAGATGGTGGTAACAGCCAAAAGGAAGAGTCAGCAAAGAAGGGGGTGGGGTGGGAATACAACTGGAGACCAGGGGGCCCAGGAAAGCCCTCACTGGGAGGATGACACTGAACGTGGAGGAGGAGAGGAAGGAGGGCAGATCGGAAGCCTCAGCACAGCTGGTGATGGGCCCGAGCTCTTGTCTTACTCTGCCAGGTATGGAGATGCTGTACCTGGTATGTTGGTGGCACCCGGGCTTTGGTCCCCACCAGTTTAATCACCCCTGTCTCCTTCCATGTCACACTGTACTGATGACTGAGGCATCTCTGTGTGGCTCTCCAGTTTCCATGGGAACTGGAACCGCACCCGAAGCTCAGCTACTGCGTGGGTCTCTGTCCACCTGCCCGATGCTTGTCAACTCCTTCCTCTGGGTGATGGATCCCTCCTCCCAATATTCCACTCCCCACCTCAGACCTGAGATCAAAAGACTGACCTCAAGGGATCGTGACACAGGCCCTTTGACTTTGGTCTCTATTGCTTCCAGAACCTTCTCAGATGAGAGCCAGGCCCCCTTGGCCATGTCCACTTAGACCCTTTCCTCTCTGCCGCTCGGTTCTGAACATGGGGCTTAGAGGCAGTGGGTCCCATTCCCATCTTCCCACACACACAGCCCTATAATGGGGAGGAAAGCGACCTCGAATGCCCTACCCCCGATCTCCCTGTAATCATGCACGCTTTCCTTACACATACGCACACCCAGTCGTCACAACCACGGCCTGGAAGTAAGCACCACTGTCATCTCTGCTTCCAGATGGGACGGGGCGGGTGAGGCGGCCTGCACCAGTGTGCAGGGGTGGGAAGAGTGGATGCAGACAGCCTGCACTCTAGGCCTGCACTCTTAGCCACCATGCCACGTGGCCACTGGAGGCAGGAATGAGGGCTGAGTGCCCCTCCCGGGTGGCACAGTGCCTGGAATATAGGAGCCACACTAGCAACAGGCGTTGAGCAGAGGAAGGGAGGCAGGACAAAGAGCGGGAGGCCTGTCAATCTTCCTGCTCAGAACCAAAGGCACAGCCACCCCAGAGGACCCCAGACGACCAGGACAGATGCTCACAGGTCTGCCACTACCTCAGTCAGGTGCACAACTCAGCACATAACTTATCCCCAGGTCGTAAAAGTTGGGGGTCATCTCCTTCTATGTTTGAATGTCATGTATAAAATTTGCACGCATAATAACCCCTGCCAGATGCTCACAGGTGATGGACTTACAGCGCGTATCTTTCTGAAGAGTGCAGCCGGTCACTTCCCCAGGTCCTGGGAAGAAATTCCTCCAACCGCCAGAGCAGGCACTCCAGTCATCCTTGTATATCCTTTGCCACCGAGAAATTTAAAAGGAACCCAGAGCTGTGGAGAGCCTCTGGGAAACTGACTCCTGGTTTGGGTCCTAACCTTTGCAGGTGTCACACATTAATGGGGCAGCCACCCCCCCAGGCTGGGGAGCTCTGCCCGGTGGAAAAGGTCACCCCGTGTCCCTTCCTGACTCTCCCCAGGACACGTGAACAAGGAGAACGCTTCTGAAGGTTGGTGCTTTTCCCAGGGAGATCCGCCCACACAGAGGCCTGCCTGCACTTTGTGTTAGAGAGCCAACCCAAAGATGGGGAAAGATACCCGCCTGGGCCCCAGGGGTGGGCTGCTTTAGCAGTCCCCGACTGAGAGCGCTCTGAGACAGCCCTGCCTGTGCGCTGGAGGCCAAGGGCCAGGAGCCCTCAGACAGAACTGCCCCCTCCTCTCCCAGATGCTCGGAACACAAGGTTCGCGAGTGTGAGACCTGAGGTCCAGGACGCCTGCTTCAGATCCTGGCTCCACCACCTCGTGGTCGGACACATTATTTGACCTCACTGAGTCTCAATTTCCCCGTCTCTAAACTGGGAACAATAACATCTATTCCAGAGTAAAACCAAACAAGGAGATAAGAGCGTGGCCTGGCCACTGCTCTATCGGCATCACCCGAGTCGACGAACACGGCTGTGGGCTTTGTTCCTTTACGGCTGGTTCTCATTCTCTGGATAAGGAAGAAAGTCCCTGTGTCATGGTGTTTGTATCTTTGACATCTCACACATACTCATTTATCTTTTCAATAAAGAAAACAGATCTGAGCTCTGATCCCTTGTTAATTAATGATCTTTAGCTAAAATGTATTCACTTTTTACTGTATTCATTCCATTATCCTCTATTACTATAAGTGATATTAGTTTTCCATCTATGATACTGATTCCATTTAAAATAAACTCTTTTCAGTTTACAAGTCACCCAAGGAAACTTCAATGCATATTACTAAGTGAAAGAAGCCAGTCTGATTCCGATATAGACTTGGCCAAACTGGGGAGACAGTACAGAGAGCAGTGGTTGCCAGGGGTTTGTGAGGGGGAGGACCAGGGGGAGCACAGAGGACCTGCAGGGGCACGAAACCACTGTGGTGTGTGGTAGGGTGCTGGTGGACCGTGCCCGCTGCACATCCGTCCAGACCCGCAGAACGCACAGCCCCAGGAGTGAACCCTGGGGACCGTGGGCTCTGGGTGATGATGACTCATCCATGTGGGTTCGTGGACTGTAACAAATCCTCTGTGGGCTCGCTGATCATGAGGGAGGCAGTGTGTGAGGGGGGCAGGCGGTCTATGCCAAAGTCTCTGTATCTCCCTCTCAACTTTGCTGTGAACCAAAAACTGCTCTAAAAAATAGTCTATTTTTTTTAAAGGCACCTAAGAGGAGACAGTAAGTAAATAATAAAAAGTGGAAAACCGTGAATGTGGAGAGTGGTTCAGGCAGGTGTGGCCAGAACCGTGGGGGAAGGAAGGAAAAGCCTGAAGTTGGGGAAACACTGCCGTTGGCGACCCATCTGGGCAGCGTCAGGCACGCGGGACCCAGTGTGGCTTGTGTGCGTGTGGAGCACGGGAGGGCAGAGGGAGAGGAGGCCCTGGAACCAGAAGCAGGACAAGACATGGGGGGGGGTGCTGGACTGTGCAGCACCCTGGCAGCTTCCCGCAGGGTCTCCCAGCGCCATACCGACTATGCACGTACAAAGTCCCCTAATGGGCCCCTCGAAGGTTCTGGACGCAGCATGGCCGGAGGCCAGGCAGGGATGGTGGGTACAGGCACCTCCTGCCACCTGGCTGTGTCCATTTCCCCGAGGGCAGCAGTCAGAAAGATGCTGGGTTTCCACTCAGTGGCCATCAGCCTCCAGGAACTGTCTGGGGTGCTGAGAGGCAGGGGGACGGTGGCCTCATAAGCCAGATCAGGGATTTCCTCTTCCTGGATTACAGCCAAGGGAGGGGCTTCCTACAGGCACTACGTCCAATGGTGGCTCCTCGGTCCTGACCTCCTGAGGCCCCCCATGCCATGGAGGTCAGTGCTGGTTTGGCCAGCCTGCTGTGCCATGCTTGGGGAGGTGTCCCCCAGCCCAGCCGGAGCCCCCTCCAGGTCTTCCAATAACAACCACCTGTGAGAGCATCTGAGGTCCCCGCCCTAAGCCCCCTCCCGCCTCACCCAGCAGAGGGCCTCTGTCCAGTCATTGACTCCTGAGGGGTGCAGCCTACCCCTTGGCCTAGTGCAAGGCAGGCAGAAGCAAAGAGGGCATTGTCACATGATGTGATCTGTTCAGGACAAGGAGTGCTCAATCACTCAGGACATCTGACCTGTCCTTCTTCTGCCCCTCGGGAACTCCTGGGTAGATTCTTTTAACCTTCCCAGAGATGTCCTCCAGGGAAACGCAGGCCCATCCAAGCCACCAGGAGCCTTGGCCTTGCCCGCATGCTTGTTCAGGTAAAACGGTGCCATCTGTGCTCTCCCACCAGCCCTGAGGCTGGAGCCTGAGCCTACAGGGCACTGGGGGAACGCCGGACCTCCCCCTTCAATCACTGCTCTTAACTCTGCACTCCCCCAAGAAGCCACGAGGCCCCTTCCATAGATTAAAAGGCAAAATGGTGTTTCACAAAGAAAAGACATGGATAAGCACAGTTTCCATACGAGAGGGGGGGGGGGGGGAAGAGAGAGAGAGATGAGCCTGGATTACAAAGGGTCAACAGGAATTTAATTTTTTTGAGCACTATCAGGATAACCCTGGCTCACCCTGGCTCTCCCATCTCTGCTTCACTCTGATTAACTTTTCCAGGACAAATATATGGAAATGGCCCACCCCAGGCCCTGCGCAGCCAATTCATTCTCCTGTGGCGACTGGTGCTGCCTTTGCCTGGTCAGAAGCACAGTGGCGCCCCCCCCCCCCCCCGAGATGGGGGTCTCTGCCGCTACCGCAGATGCACTTGTCAAGCAGCTAGATGTTATTTATTTCAACCCCCATGTGTTTCTTACTGCAGTTTGTACCCGGAATGAATGCCTGACTGTCCTTATGGGTGGGGAACTCAATACAAAGTCAATTACTGAAAAGAAAGAAAATGAGCCCTGAGACTCTTCAGGCCATTTCTTCCAAAACGCATTTCAAGTGGAGGCAAGCAGGGGGCGGAGGGTCGGGTGGGCACCAGTAGGGCCTCTAATCCAGAACACCTCCCCACCCTCTCCCCCCCCATCCGCTTCACCAGGTCTCCCCAGAGACCCGCGCAGGGTGGACGGGACAGCAAGAACCCATTGCTGGCTGCTTCTCACACCCCCACCATGAAGACCCTGTAACTCTGTATTGTGTTGTGTTGTACTGGTCTGTTTGCTGCTCCTCTATTCACACTCTGGGAACTGCAGGGCAAAGAAATTCAGCTATTAGTTTTCAATATAATTGAACTTGGTTATGGTGTGTGTAATACCCTCCTCCCCAGCTCTGGGAGGTTTATCTTGAGCCTACCACTGTCTGGTGGAGAGACTGGGAGCTACGTAAATACATTTTCTCCCCCCGAGTAGCAGTGTACTTTTGAGGGCTTAATAACAGATACAAAAGGCTGGACAATCTAGGAATGAAGGCAGCCAGGGATTGGCTCTGCCTTCCTTCCAATTTCTCTGGATAATGTGATGGCTTTAAATAATGCTGGGAAATCTGCATTACTAAAGTTGTCATTTTAAGCCACCTTCTTCATCGGGTGGCAAGCAATTATCTCACCAAAATGGATTTAATTGTTGTTCATATTTGTCACATAAAAGCAGAGCTGTGCAAATATCAGGGCTGAAGGACTGCCTTGTATTTTTGTTGCTCTGAATGGATCTCCCTGACACTTTAATGCCTCCTAACGTAAATCTCCGATGCCCCACGTAAACACACAACAGAGATGTGGTGTGCAGGGCACATGGCTGCACAAGAGGGATCGTCCAGGAGCCCGGGGCTGGGAAATTCTCAGTACACTTGGGGGACTCAGCTGGCTCACCACCCCCCATGGCTCGCCCAGTGCCTAGCATATAATAGTTGCTCAGTTAATGTGTGTGGATGAATGAAACAATCAACAATCGATCACCCAGACCCCTGGCTTCATTTTAGATGAGGGCCTTAAATGTCACACTTGAGTCTGACTGGACCAAACACGGAGGAAACGGATGTGGTCTGCAGTGCATCATCTGACATTGTGAGCTCTCTTGTGTGACAAAACACCAAGCTTCGTCTCGGGCCATGGTCTTCATGGCAAAGCTGACATCTGCCAGTTACAGACCCCCTCCTGGGATTTTTGATGAGTTTTCCAGACTCTACGCTCTTTAAGAGCAGGGAGTCTTTGCACCGACTGTCCCTCACCCCCAGCACTCTCAGGGGCTAAGCACTAGGGCTATGGGCACAAAATAACCATCAGGAGGGGTCCTACCTGGGTTTTGGGTTTGTCCAGCCCCTCTATGTACTTTTGATGCATCATTTTTCCTATACCAGAATGAACTCATTGACATTTCATCCATCTGCCTTGCTATTCTGCCTCCCCTACATACACCCCTCTTTTGAATATTTATTTTAGAGAGAGAGAGAGAGAGAGATGGAGAGAGAGCAAGAAGGGGGAGGGACAGAGGGGGAGGGGGAGAGAGAGAATCTTAAGTGAGCTCCACACCCAGTGCAGAGCCTAATGCAGGGCTCAATCCCACAACCCTGAGATCACGATCTGAGCCAAAATCAAGAGTCAGACGCTTAACTCACTGAACCACCCAGGCGCCCCAAGGCACTCCTCCTTCATGTCCACCGCAGCCCTGCCCTAGAGAGCCTGCCCCAGCGGCAATAACGTGAGGCGAGTAAGTGCATGCTCTGGCATCAGAGGGATAAGGTCAGAATTCTGAGCTCCCGCTCTGGCCGTGTGGCCTGTGCCCTTTGTGCCCTCTCCCCTTCACCACCCCTAGCTCTCGATGTCTCCAGTGGCAAGAGCCTGCAGCACAGCACGGCATCCAGGCCCTCCACTCATATGTCTGCATGACCAGCTGAGTGAGAAAAGAGCCATCGGAGGGTCAGAAGCAGAGAGCCATGAGGGGGCTCCCCCTGGCTGCTGCGTAGACACTGAAGTAGGGTTGGGGATGGGCGGGGAGCAGGACTTCAGAAGCCAGGGCCAAGTCCCCAGGGCGGTCACCACATATCAGCTGGAAGCAAGACAGGCTGGAGTCTGGAACTAGACTGAAGGCAGAGCTGAAAGGCACAGTGATGGCTCCGTGTGAGGTGGACGGAGGAGCTGGGATGATGCAGTTTTGGCTGGAGCTCCTGGGAGGGTTTAAATCTGCTGACATGGGGAAGCCTTCAGGAGAGAAAGTTCTGGAGGTGGGAGCTGAGCTCACTCCAGACAAGTTTCAGATGGCTTGGACATCCACGTGGAGATGGGAGTGCAGAGGGACCAGAGGTGCCCCACCCGATATTTGGGCACGCCTGGCCATCTGGGAGGCCCTGCAGCTCCTTGCCCCGAACCCAGCTGCTCTCACAAAGGCGCAGCAAAGTCATCCAAAGGAGGGGAAACAAGCAACTTTAAAATGCATCCCTTCATCTGGTTCCACATCTCTAAATTAAATTTCAGTGACTTGCTAGGAAAATGTGTTCCTTTATGTGTTTCCATAAATCGCTCATTTCAATGCTATATGTTTCTTTTTTATTATAGAAGGAGCTAAAAAAAAGTTAAATAATCTACATGAGCAATATTTTACCTTTTAAAAGGTACTGCCTTCTAACTAGACACTGAGTGCAACAAGCTTGGCAAGCAAAGCATCCCCACACTTGGGTGCGAGCATGCAGGGGGCCGCTCCAAAAGACATGGCATTTTCACCTGGAGGGGCCAGCTGACAGCTCTCCCGGGGTCACTAAGGAGACCTGGCAGGTGGGTAACTGCTGCTTACACCTCAGTTTCTGTCTACACTTCCTTGTTCTCTCTCAGGAAGTGAGGTCCCACGTTTTCAGGACTCTTCTGTATAAGCTGGCTGAAAGGAAAGTGGGGCGGGGAGTCACTCAGGAACACGGAGAGAAACGCACACGCCCATGCGTGTGTGTGAAATAAATAAGCACTCTGCCGGATACTTCCTCCACTGAACAGTAACAACAACACTGGAGGGTCTCCTCCATAGAAGGTGCCAGGCCCCGCTGAGAGTTGCACACGCCACCCCGTGGGTGCCGTCTCTCGGCCTCTCCGATCTGCGGGTGAAGGCCTGGCCCCGGGAGACACCTGGGTCCCTGTGAGCTTCCGCGGGGCATGCGGTGCTCTGGTCACAGCGCCTCCCGCAGACTATCGCCCAGCTCAGCAGGGATCAAACAGGATCAAAAACGTCCTGCGAAGTTTTTGGCACCAGTGAGCGCTCCAGGAATACTGTCTGTTCTTATGATATTAATAATTCCTGTTTCAAGAATTAACAGGGATACATGCCTTAAAAGTCTCACGTGAAACTCTGGGACATATGTTCACATATGCATTTGCCCACCTCTGAGAAAACCCGTCCCCCTCTGCCCTCTGGCTTCTGGGCGCACACCTTCCACGCCCATGCCACCGTGTCCCGTCCACGGAGCCTGCCGTGAGGACACAGAGGTGATCGGAAGCAGCCGTGGGTATTGCCATCCATCAGAATTGTGACTATTTCTCTAACCCTTTATAGCAGATTCATAGAAACTTAATTTGAAAGAAAAATTTTAGTACCTTGCTTTTTTTGAGCCTTTCTAAAAATGCAACTGTTTTTATAGAAACAACCGCCTTCTTCCTGTTTGCACTGAAATGTCATTGTTTTATGTAATATTTAGTTACATGATATAATTACACTAGCTGGTACAACTGGCATAAACAGATTTGGGAACAAATATAACCACTCTTCGCAAGCATACAACACCAGAGCCTGAGACGCGCTCGAGACTCCAGGGCTCCAAAGTGAGGTGAGCCAGCAGCCAGCAGACCACCGGGCAGGGGCCTACAAATCGGTAAGTGGAGGCAAACCCAGAGGGATGGCTTGTCCGCAGCCGGTGCTCCCCGCCAGGCCACAGCATTCACCGAGCACAGCACCTGGCACAAAGTGGGCCCACGATCACCAGAAGTCGGGAGAACATGGAAGGGCATGAGTGCATGTGGGCCAACCAGGGGATCGAGAAGGTGAGGCCCGAGGTCAGGGTGAGAGGGCTATTGTGCAGGGCTCAGGATCAGACCCGTCTGAGAGCACCAGCAACAGGTCAGGAGCCCCGAGCCCTTCAGTCCTGGTCCTCCGGCTGCTGAACACCCTGGTCAGTTCCCTGAATTCATCCAGTGGGGAAAGAGGAAGGCTCCGCTGGGGTTCAAATAGCCCTGGAGAATGCTTCCTACAATACTGGCCTCTGAGCAGCTCTGACAAAGGCCTTGGACGGCAGTGTGCTCATCACATGCCGTGATCCTCCCGGGCTCCGCCTGCCACTCTGATGAGAGCAGGTGACTGTCGGCGCCAAGATCGGGCACTGCAGCAGCACACTGGCCAAGGGCAGGGCAGCCGAGCCTCTCAGGAGGGAAAACAAGCTCAACCCTCAAAACACCTGCTCCAGAGAGACCCACGATGCAGATGCCAAGAGACAAGTTCAGCCCAAGCTGATGGGGGCCGAGGCAGGGAGCCCCCACTCAGCAGGCCAGACAGGGGTGTCCCCGGCCCTTTCTAGCCCTCCCTGTGATGCCGGCTCTCCTTTTCCTCTGTTCAGTTTTAACCAAAGGGCCAGAGAACTTCCTAAGCCCTCCCCCAGGAAACAGGAATTATTAATATCATAAGAACAGACAGTATTCCTTGAGCGCTCACTGGTGCCAAGCATTGCGCTAAGTGCTTTGACAGAATGATCACTGCGAGGTTGAGTAGCGCGCCCCCCATTCCAGCCACATCCTGGAACCTGTAAATGTTACCTCATCTGGAAAAGGGTCTTTGCAGATGGAGTTAATATTAAGGGTCTTGAGATGAGCTCATCCTAGATTACTACAGTGGTGTCCTTATAAAAGACAGAAGACGACATACGGTGGAGGTGATGTGAAGAGCAAGCAGAGGTCAGAGTGACACAAGACAGGGACAACAGCTGGAGCCACTAGAAGCAGGAAGTTAGGAAGGAGGCTCCTCTAGAGGCTCCGGAGGGAGCAGAGCCCCACTGACACCTGGTTTTGGACGTCTGGCCTCCAGAAATTGCAAGAGAGTGAGCTTCTGCTATTTGAAGCCTTCAAATGTGGCAGCTGTTCCATCGGCCCCAGGAAGCCACTCTCCCATCTGGCTCTTTCTATGGACGTGGATAAGCAGCAGCATCTTCCAAGCCTGTTACACGTGTGTCCGCATCATGTGAGTCCCAAACACAGACACGGGGCTTTCTCCAAGTCTAATCACCAGGCAAACCTGGGTGTCTCGCAGGAGGAGAACCAAGTATGAGATTGGGCTGCTGGAACGGAATGCCACAGACTGGGGGCTGTTCCGTGCCGCAGACTGATTTCTTCCAGGTCTGGAGTCTGGGAGTCCGACATCCTGGTGCCAGCAGACCTGCTATGTGGTGGGAGCCTCCCCCTGGTTCTCTGTGGCTGTCTTTCCGTGCAGTCCCCATGTGGTGGAGGGGAAGGAGCTCTGGGCTCTCTGACTGGGGCACTGACCTCATTCGTGAGGCTCCACCCTCCTGACCTAAGCTCCTCCCACAGGGCCCCACCTCCCAACACCGTCCCACCTGGGATTGGGTTTCATTTGAATGGTTGGGGGACACAAACAGTCCAGGGTAGTATCTTAAAAGGATGAAAATTTTAAATTGTGTTTATAATGAAGTAAATAGGATGTGTGAACAATTCACAGCTGCTGACGTGGCACCCGCTTTGCCCCGTGCACTCAGTGGACGGAGAGCATCTGTGCAGTTTCGCCTTTAGCTTCCTGATAGCAGGTGCTGGCCACCGTCTTGTTCTCCATGCAGACTGGGAAGAGCTTATTAAAGGCAGGGATACAGACCCGGATTCAGAACCTGCCTCCCTCACTTTCCAGCCATGTGATTCAGGACAAGCTCCTTAGCATCTCAGCCCTAGCCCCTCGCCTGTGACAGGGCGATTACAGGACTGACGTCGGGGCCAGGCCAGAGTGCGGGGTCACAGTTACTGCCATGTCACCGTGCTCACTCTGCCACAAGCCCCTCACAACAGACACAGAAACCAAGGGATTAATGCTCCCTCCACCCTGGATTCTGCCGAGAGCTGTTCCACAGAAACCTGCTTTCCAGCCCCGGCGTGGGCACTCAGGACAGAAGTTCATTACCTTGGGTGGCACAGCGATCACATTTCATCATTTGTATCCTCATTAATTGCTGGTTTTACGCATCATAATTAAATAATTAATCGCACCATCCCTATGAGCGTGACCAATAAGCCTAAGAAATGGACAATGTTATGCCCTTGAAAGGTTGGCCTGGGACTCCACACATGCCACCCCAAACAGGAGGCCTCTGAGCCCCAAATGCTCTCCTGCGAAGTGCTGGCCCCCCGTTCTAGTCAGGCGGTGAGGCTGCTTTTCCCGGCCACCGCCAGCTCACCCGCACTGTGGACATTCATCCCGGATGGGGTGGCATGCAGGAAAGGAGCTTATGGCTCAAAAGAAACTGGCTGAAGAGTAAGCTCTTCCAACCTCAAAGACACAGCTGACATCAGAAAAGTTCTTTTGCCATTTCTAGAGCATCGCCATTTACAGTCAACACGGATGGCTTCACCTGACTTCGCCCTTCCTCTCAAACTTGCAGCTTTACAGAACGCAAGCTCAGGCCCAAACCTCTCCTTCCCCGTGGAGCCTCAGCAGGAGGGGACCCGTGTGTGGGATTTCTAAGTGCAAGCAGGTGGGAGCTGGAGGAAGGCCTCCTTTCCATGCAAGAGAGAGGAGGTGATTGGACGTCTCCACTCCAGAGCCAGTCTGCGGATGCGTGACGGAACGAAAGTCACCTCATTGTCTCCCTCCTATGCCCACACTCCCTCGGTGATTTCTTGTTGCGCTCCAGGTAAAAACCAGAATCCCGGCCACAGCTTACCAGCTCCTGCATGGCTGCCCTCCCCAACTCTGGAGCCATGTGTCTGCACACACTCCCTCTCCTTCTAGGCGCTACTCCAGGAAGACCCTTGCTACCTCAGGACCTCTGCATATGCCAAGCCCCCTTCCTGGAATACTCTCTCCTACCAACTACCCATCCCCACATCACCTGCTTATCATCTGTGTTACGTCATATAAAATGTCACTTCCTTAGGGGAAATCTTCCCTTACCACCCGCCACCCCCATCCAAACCAGGCCAGGCCTACCTAGTCATGCTCCCACAAAGCACAGTGCCCCCCCCCACACACACACCTGCACATACACAGGAGCTATCCTCATAGACTGGCTTGACTATTGCACTTGTTTCTGCCCCATACACGGCTCTGTATCCAATTTTGCTGCTCATCGTTATATATCCTAGCATCCAGCAAGGTGCCTGGCACATAGGAGACAGCCCCCAGCTCCTTATGAATCAACAAACAAACAAGATCTCCATGGAGTCCACACAATTACTGGCTACTGACTCAGCTAGGACAAACTTGGGTTGCATTAGAAAATTCTAGCAACTACGTTAATAGAAGCAATTTCATAAACATAACCGAGGTGTTTTAAAACCAGGCAGCAGCGTGGCCTTGGGTCCTAGGCGCTAAACTTCACAGAGGAGTGTCCATCCACTGGTGGTCACTTTCAAACAACTGAAATGTTAAAGAGACTCAAAGCCAGGCCGGAGGAGGGAGGCTGGAAGGACACAGCAGGTACTGAAGCTGGTTACTGCAGGAACGTGAGCACCGCCTCTGGCCGCCTAAGGGTCTATCCTCTGGGGCAGGGCAGGCCTTTGTCGAGTGGTTCCAAATGGGGAGCCTAGACTGTGGTGGAAGGTTGCAACAGAAGGATGGACGACACAGTCCAGAGGTTGGAACTCTAACACACATCGCCTGTGATATGTGGAGCACCTTAGCCCCACTGAGCCTCATTTCCACATCTGTGAAATGGGGTGATGGTGTTTTCCATCTCATAAATTATTATGAAGATAAAATTAGAAATGATGCTGTCTCATTCCATACGGGCTGCTATAACAAAAAATACCATAGACTGGATAGCTTATAAACAACAGAAATTTATCTCTCATGGTTCTGGAAGCCAGGAAGTCCAGACCACAGCACCAACGTCCTCAGTGCTTAGTGAAGGCTTCCTGGTTAATAGAAAGCTGTTTCTTGCTATGTCCTCACATGGTGGAGGGGGTGAAGGAGCTCTCTGAGGTCTCTTTTATAAGGAAGGCACTGAACCCACTCATGAGGGCCCCACCTTTATGACCAATCACCTCCCAAAGGATCACCTTCTAATAGCGTCCCACTGGGAATTAGGGTTCAACATATGAACATGGAGGATACACACATGCAGACCATAGCAGATGTACATAGAACTGCTCTGCAAAGCTCCTTGTACAGAGAGGGCTCACGGCCATGGTCTTACCATCATTTGCCTCAGAGTAGGGACCTCGGCTGCTTTGGAGACCTAGGACTGGCCCTTGCTTATTCAAGATCAAGGAGGCAGCAGAAATAGTGGGATAACACCCAGCGCTGGGCTTTGGGACAAACAGGTGGAAAAGCCCAACACCCATCAATCACCAAACCTCTGGGTACTTTCTCTTTGCTCATTAGTTTTTGGACTTTTCATAACTATTGAATCAAGCTCAGTCAATAGTTGGGATATTTATCTTAAAACAGCCAGAAAGAGGAGGCGTTGGGTCTGCATCATATTCTTAGGCCTTTGCACAGATTGTGGGGTCCCTGGTCTTGAGCCACTGTCGTGCTGTCCCCACTTTTCCTCTGTGGATTTGCTTCTAAGTGAGAAGGTGCAAGCTTCAGGGATCCTACTCTCAGTGAAATGTTCACAAGTGTGCTCCTTGCTCTTAGCTTGGGGGCAAGGCTTATTCACAGCCGCCTGTTGTTCTAATGCAAATACTCAAGGTCACGCTACCCCCTCTGTATTTTTGGCAAGGGTCACATTCAAACAGCTGGAAGCCTACTAATGTCTACAGTAAGGAATGAAGGTCTGTTGACAGCAAAATACATCTTTCTACAAAACAATGTCTCTGGTTCTTTTAAGGCCATTACTGAATGGAAATGTGTTTGCCGTTCATTAGGATGTCAGAGGCAAAACATGCTATAGCAATGGTTTAAAATCGTTATCTCCTTCAGAGGACACCAAGGAATTCAGACACGTGTTTGGTCAGGAGGGGCAAATGGCATGAGTACTCCTGGCTACAGTAACAACAGTAACAACAGCTCGGTGCTGTTCACTGTGCATGCAGCCCCTCGGCTGCTCCTGAGAGACGGAGGTCCAGGGAGGCGCTGTACATGCCAGCATCACCTGCTCACGGACACGACCACGGTCCACTGGCCCAGCCTGGGCTGACACATGGCCACCACTCCCAGTCTTCCACACAATCTGGTTATTTTCAGACATGGTCAGTTGCAATCGAGCAGAACACCCTACGTAAATGCTTAGTCATGGGGCTTTATGTGAAATTTTTGTTGACGATTTTTCCCTTCTCTGTGCATTTTTCAGTATTTAGCCCTTAGACAAATGTATGTCTTGTTGTTGAGAAGTTAAATGTGATTATGAATTTATGATTCCTCACAGGAACATTTGTTGAGAGGCCATGTATGCATGTGCTATGTCTAGAGGTTGGGCACAGCAGGCCAAACCCTTGTGCTTCTCCCTCACGATATTCTTGTGATCAGAGCCCAGAAACTCAGACGCAGGACAGCACAGCCAGAGAGGAGCCCCATCGGGCCCATGTGCTGACTGCAGGTCTCACCTCAGTGCCTGAGCCAGGCCCGGTCCTCCTGCAGCTCGGGAAGATGCCCGCTGGGGTAATGGGGCAGGCGGGGGGGCCCATGCTGGGCTCAATGAGCTCCCACTGTGCACCCCACCCTGGAAGGTTCTGGAGGCACAAACAACTCAATACCCAGGGTCCCTTCCACAAAGGCATCCACCCCAGCTGGGGTGGAAGATGCAGACACGCAGTGGGGACAGAAATGCACAGGGTGAGTTGGACGAAGACACAAAGGCTTGCCACATGGTGAGCCCTGTACCATGTGATCACCTCCATTCATCCCACTTTGATCTCAAAACAACGCTATAAGGGCGTTTAGTGTGCCCTTCCACAGCCGAGGATGCTGAGGCAGAGAGAAGCAGCCTGCTCGAGATAGGCCGTCCAGCTCTCAAGGGACGGAGCTGGATTCGAACCCAGGTCTGAGTCCCGGTCCTATGCAGCCCACAACACACAGCCCAGCAAAGTGGTGGACCCTCTCCACCCAGTGCCCATGCGGAGTCATGAGTATCACATCCACATGGCCCGACACATGGAGCCATCCAAAGAGACGCGGGTCCCTCCGTGTTTAGGCAAGCGTCTCAGAGGACATCGAACACAACGCCGTGCACAACGCTGACAACTCTTCCATCCACCCCGTCCTCTTTCCACTCACTCTCCCTCTGGTCCTCACCCGGTGGCCATCCTCAAAGTCCCTCATCATCTCCCTCTCGGCTTCCAATCCCAAATAATGCCACAGCTCTCCCCAAACCTGGCGCCCAGCTCCCTCGTCCACCCCTCTGACTCTAGTTGTCCAAGAGTTCGATCACGTGTTCAACCACGTGACTTCCTCAAACCCTTCTGGGTCCTTCTAGTCCACCCACCGTCCTGATTCCCACACCCAGGCTGGGGCCCGGGCAGGCAGAGGACACCCCTGGAGCCTTGGCAGAAACCGTGTCAGGGCCACAAACAGATTTCTCGTGAGGGGCTGGGCAGAAAACGGGAGACAAGCGTGGCATGCACTCTCCCTTCCTTCCTGGCCCATGCTGAGGACATCACTGGGAATGGCGTGAGAAGGGCCTGAAGGGTGCCGGTGGCCAGAGGCAGACCTGCTCCATCCGGGGGCCACGCCTGCACACCTCCCAGAGGAGGGAGTTCTGAGTTCACCTGCACAGGATGGGTGGCATTTATGTAAGAACAAAACAAGTACAAGAGGGCTAGGAAGGCAGGGGGCCGGGGCGCTGGCTGGCACTCACTGCCGCCCCTGGAATTAGCCTGGGTCGGTCCAGTGAGACGGTGTAATCATTGACCTGGGTCTGCAAACACGATGGTGAGGCCGTGCCCGCACTGCCATCAGACGCTGTTGTTGTTATCAGAAGTACCTATTACCCGATGCGAAGTAGCAAGCTCAAATTGGATGGGAAAATGAGTTTCTACTTCATAAATACATAATACAAGCACTTCCATTTTTTTTTCAAATTGACTTATCTCAGCAAATTGTGTCTCCTTTCATGTTAAAAACCTATAGGCTGGTTCTAATTTAATTATTACAAGTTTTTATTAGAATTATTGACAGAATTCATAAGCAGAATTTGAAACACTGTTTTAGTCCTGCGTGGGGTGTGGAGCCAGGGGCCACCTCTGTCACCAGACGAGACTACCAGCCCCACGCCCGGCATTACTGGAATTGTAGGTGGTGGACCACTGCGTGTAAGGCATGGGCACAAGGCTGCTGCCAATTCCAGCTGCTAAGAAATGTATCACCCCCACTGCAGCATCCAATTTCTAGGGACCCAGAAGCCTGCGGCGGAGACACTGAAGCCGGCCCCTGGAGGATGGCGTGGTGACCGCAGGTGTCCCAGACAGAAGCACGAGGTCCCACCAGCGGCAAGGTCAGGACCAGACGGGCAGGGGGACCCAGGCCCCAGGCTGCCGGCACACATCAAGGTTTGGGCACTGGATAAAAATGTGTAACTGCCAAATCCTGGGCCAGAAGCAGGGACCCAGGCTGGAGGCCACAGGAGCAGAAAGTGAGAGGCAGCAGAGACAGCGTCCAAGGGAAAACAGGTGAGAGCCATGTGGTGAGAGGTTCGCAGGGCAGTGCCGGGCACAGGGCGGGCGCCGGGATGCCCCAGGGCCGCGAAGCGGCCACCACAGCCCCATCACGCAGTGACAGCGATTCATCCTTCATTTCGCTCTCTCCCACTTCCCTCCATCCTTCCTCCTCCTGCTCCGTTTCTCCACAAGTGTCCCTGTGTCCGTCTCTCTCTGCGCCCCACCCCTCCCTGATTAAAAATTGAACCCTTGCTGATCCAGAAGACCCCCTATCTCTCCAACGTCACTCTGTGCCGCCTCCCCTCCCGCCGCCCCTCCCCATCAGACCCACTGACGTCCATGCCTCCTCCCTGTCCGCCTGGCTTTTCACGTGGCCAGCTCCTTGGACCCTGCCTCTCATCAGTCTCCCCTTGTGGCGCCCCCCATGCCTCACCTCGCTCCCCCACCCTGTGACTGCCCCCCCGTTCTCTCGCCATCTGAAAGTGCCCGCTTGTTCACTGGTCTGCCTCTGTCTTCCCCACCACATGCTGATTGGAGAGCAGGACCCAGGTCTTGACCAATGCTGCTTCCCCAGCACCAAACTCAGTCCTTGGTGTATCACAGATGCTCAGAAAATGAGGATAAGGAAGTGAAGGAGCATGTCCTTTCCCCCACCCCAAAACAAAGCGGAACAAAACACCTTTAACATCAAGTTCGTTTTTATTCTGAAAATGCAGGTTTTTTCCACCTGGTGTCCTGCTCAGGGTTCTCCCTCACCTGGAAGATGCCCAGGACCCTCCTGAGTTGGGAGCGGGCAGTCTCCACATGTGGCCTGACATTGTCTCAGGCACCTTTCGGGGTGGCTGGAACTCAAAATGCCTGTAGTTCTGAGACAGTGAATCTGCTCAATATTCCTGCGTCCCCAATTAGATCAGACAGAAATTAAGTGCCATTTGCCGGTCAATAACATAGTCTTGGTAAAATGCCCACACGGGGCGTGGCACATGGCAGGTCTGTACACGTGCCTTCCCACATTCCCCAAGTCCTCTGATCACCGAACAAACCAGACAACGTGCCTCGCTTTCCTCCCCGCTGAGGGTGAAATACGGCCCCAAGGCACCCGTGGTTCCAGTGGCTGACTTTTTTCTGTTCCTGCCATGTCACCTTGACTCTTCTGGCCCTGGTGATTTAGAAGCCTGTGCTCAGCTCAGCACAAATGAATTTTCAAGGCATATACGGTCTTCTGTGATGTGAGAGCCAGATGGGGTTTTTATTGACTCGTGCCACCGTCGAGCATAATTAGGCGGAGGCAAGAAGCAACAGTCACCGGAGGAGTGGGTTAGCAGGCTGGGGATCAGGGCCGGCGCTGCGGTGCCTGGGAGAGACGGCCTCAGATGCTCTCAGCTGGAGGACAGTCCGCAGACCCACGTGCGCCCTTAGTCGCGGGGGCGGCGGGGGCGAGAGTGGAAAGGGTGAACGACAGCTCCGTTCTGACGGCTTGGAGACACTTTGCACTGAAGCTGAATCGAGAGCCCCACAGCTGTGCCCTCCTTGGTGACCGTCTGCCAGGCATCCAGGGCTGTCCAAAGATGGGCAAGCCCTGGAGCTCTTCTGCCGCCAAACGGTTAGAGGAGGCCTCCTCATGTGGCTGTCACAGGAGAATGCATGCCAAGCATCCGCTAATCCTTGCTGAGCAGCCCGTCCCATTCTGCCGATTCTCCTGCCGCCCGAGCCCCAACCACTCCCCCCACCAGGCCTCCTCACGGTGCCCTCGAAGCACCACTACCTCCCTGGCCTCCACTCCAGATGTGTTCGCATTAATGCCAAGTGCAGGAAAACACACAGAGTAACAGTACAAACGTCCAATAAGCAGCATCGGTAATTAACAAACGTTCACAGTTTGTCATTTTGGCTTTCTCATCCTGACCCCAGAGGCAGGCACTATTATGAACCTGGTGTGGATCTATCCAGTTCCAAACTGTAATTCTTCGCATAGGAATAGAAAGGAATAAATATGTATATTTATATATAAACTATATATACACATTTACCTATGTGCTTTACACGCATGCAGATGTATTACAGATTATACGTGTATATATACATGCACATATGTTAATAAACAACATATGGCATTGTTTTATTCTTTTTAAAATTGGCATCAGTGGTATCACACTGTATATAATTTTATGGAACATGTTTCTTTCTCTCAACCTTGTGTTTTTGAGGCTTGTCAGGCTGAAGCATATTGCAGAGGAATTGGCCAAGCTCCAGGGGAGGGCACAGTCCTCCAGATTGCCAAGTAGGCCTAAGACTTCAGATGCCAGCCACACAACCAGGGTACCCCGGGCCACCATCACTTCTGACCACCTGGCTACAAATTCCGGGGTCCCCAAGATTCCCTCAGGTTTGATAATTCACTAGAACACCTCCAAGACCTCAGGAAAGAAAGCACTGTGTTTACAATTATGGTTTTATTACAGTAAAAGGATAGAAATCAGAACCCACCAAAGGAGAGAGGAAAGTCTGGGAGGGTCCATGTGCAAACTTCCAGACTACATCCAATCCCAGAAGCTCGCCCCAGCCTTCAGTGTCCAGAGTCTTCACTGGGGCTTGGCCACATATGGCCCCCGTGGCTGACCTTCAGTCTCAGCCCCTCCTGGAGGTCTAGCCTCCAGGTCCCCCAAATCGGAACTGACAGGACCTGTCCTAAAGGTTCTATCGTAAATCACACCGCTGGACTGTCCAGTGACCAAAGCCTCCAGCCAACAAGGACACTCCTGCTGGGCAGGACACTCCAGGGCCCTGGAGATCACCTTCCTGAGGCTGAGGGCCAAGACCGGACCTCTTTGGGTAAAGTGAATTCCTCACATGCACGTATAAATACAGCTCCTTCACTTTAACTTCTATGTGGAGCTCTGTCCCCCACACGTCCTCTTGATGTTGGGTCGAATCGCCTCCCTGGAGCTCCAGGCCTCAGCGTGATGGCTACTTCCTGTATGTTCACAGGGCAGGTACCTGGCCCTACTCCAGCCCTCTGGGAGATGATGACCAAAAACAAACTCCACAGACCATTCCAATGTTTATGAAACTTTGAGAACTATTGTTCTAGAACGCACTCCAAGGTTTGTTGACTTAGTCACAACTGTGTGCGTTACCTGCCCGTGCACCATGCACAGGTGTTAATGATGGTCAGTTCTCTCCACCTCCAGCAATAATTTCCAACCCCTGAGCCAGCGTCCAAGTTTAGAAGGCAACATAAAGAAGACATGCGCCCAGTGCTGTGTTTCCAATAAGAGGTCACCCCCAAATGGATGTTGACCAAACTGAATCAAAGAGCTCCTGGAATAAGAGGAAGAAGTCCAATGTCTATTAATAATATTTAGGTTATTAATGTAGGTATATATGCATATTTTTATCAGATGGAAAATATCAATTTGGAAACATGAATTTTTCCATCTTGCATTTCCTGAGATGATTTTATTCAGACTCTACGCACGTCTCTGCCATCAGCATCTTTGCCATCTCTAGGGCGCCCATCTGAATCATCTAGCACACTTTTTCAGAGTACCTCATTTTATCTTTCATCTCAGATGTCTGCAATTAAGTACTTTTTGATTCTACACATGAATGTGTTTCTGGAAATTGCTTCCTAATCCAAAGCACTCATTTATATGACACAAGGACAGTCTGCTTTTCTTTTTCATTTCTCCTGTAGGTGTGCATCAGTTAGCTTCGGAATAACTGCTTCCTGTGTTGCCTTTTAAAGTGGTTCTGAAAAGACCCATGTCCAGTAACACACAAGGCCGAGAAACATGGCATCCCACCCTAGGGAACAATTGCCAAATCTGTGCTCCATTTTCTTTATTGTTTTTAAAAATAACCTCCACTCCCCACCCTGACATGTGCCCTCAATAAGCATCCCAAGCTGGGATTGAATGAGGCTCTTTTAGCCTAAAGTGTCTTCCTGCGTCAAAACTGTGTTATTCAAAATAGAGAGAGAGCCGCAGGAAATGAAAGGCATTAAAAAATTCAGACATCAAGTCATTCCCACTTTCTGAGGAATGATTTTTTAGAAAAATAGTTCTTATAGTCAGGCATATGTGATAAATATAATCTCCTAGTTGAAATCCGATCATCAGGATACACAGTGGGAAAATGCCACAAAATTTTTAATTTGGATTTTTAACTATGCTCTTGAGGAAAGAAACAAAAAGAAGACAACACCACTAAATTGCATTATGTCCCACAAAGCCCTGGAAATAAGTCAGACCTTTTTTTCAAATACCCCAAATACTGTATGAAGATACAAGAGAAATAGTCTATTTTCCCCTATCAGAATCCCCCCTCAAAGGGATCTGCCTGCTCAGCAGTAACTGGGGAGAGCGTGGGAAAAGGATTGGCCCTTTCTCCTGGGAAAGCTGACATCTTGGGAAGGCAGGATGGAGGCAGGACATCACCGTGGTCTAAATGTTCCCACTGACTTGCTCCACGGACGGCCACACCAATGACTGGGATCGACATCAGAGCTTTAACACATCATTCCTTACAGATCCCAGCATATCTCTCACCAAAAACACCCTCCAAAAATACACCTGCTAAAGAAAAATCACAGAGGGGGCGGGCAGAGGGGAGCTGCATTCTTCAATCCAAAGAAGCTGCCGGAGGACTGCACTTACAATGTGAGCTCTGGCAGCAGACTCAGATCAGTCTAGGATCTGCAGAATCAGACTCGGTGTCCCGAAGTCCAGGAACCACCCCCTCAGGGCATCTCCCCTCCATCTGAAAACCAAGGGCATTGCTGGGCTACAGGTCCCTGTAGGTGAGGAGAAGAGGCCATCCTGGCTGGCTCCGCCATCAATCCCACAAATCAAGTTCTATGCCTCGTATGTCTGCAAGGAGCATGGGTCTGCCTTCTTTGTTCAGAGATTGCTCTTATCTGGGCATTATTTTGTCCTCCACTGGGGAGCCCCACCACTGCAAACTTCTTCAATATCTGTTCTAGTTAGATGTGAACTAACTGCTCCTATCCCCATCACCAGTTGGGAGAAGGGAGTCAGCCGCAGGAAAAGACCTTGGCATTCTTTTCCAGGAACCACTGTTTTTTAAATTATTTCATATAATTTTGAGATATGACACAGTTCCATCCACTTAACAAAAGTTATCAAGCAGGTAGGACCCCACATGCTAAGTCACCACCACTGAGGTCCAATGATTAACGGGATGAGAAAGAACTCATCCCATTTCAGCTTCCATGTCCTGAAGCCTAACTCCCTGTCTAGGGACATAATAAAACTCTCTCATCCAAGACTACCTGTCAAAGAGGTACACTCAGAAGAACTGAATACAGAACCTGCTTCCAAAGTGTTTAAAAGTGCCATTTCCAGACTGAGAAAATGAGGATTATTCCAGAAGCACATGCATTTGAAGGACCAAAGTCAAACGCAAGCATTTAATCGATTTACACCTCTCATTAAAAAGCAGTAAGTGCAAAAATAGATGCCAAGAACATATGCAAGAATATCCCTTCTTTCCACTCATTGTTCTTGTCACTTTGTATCATGTAATCCGCCTTCCGCTGGCCTTCTCCAAGGAGACATCCTAACAGGAACAGGAAGGTGAGACCAACAGAGAGAAAGACATTCCAAATGGCCTTGAGGCTGAAACTTTGCTTTCGAGGTTCTTGTCCCCCACACTCCCCCAAACAACCAGGCACAGTTGCCGTTATTTGCATTTTCATAGTTACCCTAATTCCAAACTTAAAATTATAGACTTTTCCCAGCTGCTTTTTAAATGCTACATTATAATTTTGAAGAAGCATCATACGTAATTACATTTAATAGACAGAGAATTGATTGAAACACTTAGCTGGAACAAAAAGCCCAGACCTAATTCTGTAAACATGTTATTGTACAGTAACCCCCAATGAGTTTGTTCTTAAACCTCCTAATTAATTTTTAATTAAAAAGCTCAAAGATGCTATTACACTTGTTGTTTTAAATGGAAGTCTCACTCTGGTGGAAATGACAGAGCCTTGCAGACAAATATCTCCCATTAAAATCTGTGTTAATGAGAACTGCTGTGTTTGGTATTTCTGAGATCGAAACAGAAGCAGAAAGCACATTTAAGAGAGACATCAGATGAAGGCTTTTCTCCCTCCACTTGTAGGGATGTATGTACATGGAGGGTGATGGGTTTTGTACACGACAAGCTGTCCGAAGCTTTAAACATACCCTTCTCCTACCCTTTCCAATACCCAGATAAATATAGCTTGCGTGTCCATGGCAAATTATGTGTAAAACTTCCATAAGCCAAAGAAAGCTTCTGCTTCCTGAGATGCTGAGTCTCTCTCCGGCTCAGATGCCATCCTGAAGTCGAATCAGTCCCGTCATCCTCCCTGCCCAGGGCAGACACTTCCAGCCCTCTCATCGCCCTGTCTCCATCTCTCCACCCGTGCCAGCAGCAGGTTCATGGGAATGCAGCCATTGAAACTCTGTTTCTCTGGGGATGTGGGTGATGTCACAAATGGAGAATTATTAATAGCAGCAAAAACAGCAAGTGTCTCTTTTCAACGTAATCTCTTAGTAACAGGAGGGAAAGTGTTTCAGAAAGACCAGCTTGTACTCCTTGCCTGTAACTCAACCATGGTCAGGACGTCATGAGACGGGCATCCTTTGCCAGCCTGGCTGCTCTGAGGACCGCCATCTTTACTGGCTGCACTTAATTAAAAGGAAGGGTCTCCATGGCTGCCATTGTCATGACTGTTTATTACATGCATGTGCATCCCTCTGCGTGTGTGGCATGTTTCTCCTCTTCTAATTTACCAAAGAAAGTTCCGAGTGCTATCTACCAATTCTGGGCCAGGCTCCCTCATCAGAACTAATCATTATTTCACCTTTATGCTCTGTTCCCCACTGTGCACCAGGATTTCTCATCCCTGGCGCTACTGACGTTTGGGGTGGGTAGTTTTCTGTTGTGGGGCTGCTCCATGCACCACAGGACGTTTAGCAGCACCCTTGGACTCTACCCACTAGAGGCCAGTAGCCAGCCCCAAAGTTGTGCCAATCAAAAATGTCTCCAATCTTCACAAAGTGTCCTCTGGGAAGGAAGCAAAAATCACCCCCAGTTGAAAACCACTCCTACAGACTGAACAAAGGTAGACTCTCAGTTAAGGAAACATCCAGAGAGAAGCAAGAGAGGGGATATTGATGTGGCAAGGAGGATTATTGACAGAAGGATTCACCATAAGGACCTCAGATTTGCTCAGGTAATTAGGAGGATGGCTTCATGTTTGTTTGTTTACCAAGGAAAACCTCTGTGTGTGTGTGTGTGTGTGTGTGTGTGTGTATAAGTACACCAGTGTGTGTTTGCAGAAGAGATTGGCAGGAAGTAAAGGGCGTTGTGCAGGAAGAGATCCGTAAAGCTGAAACGTGAAGAGCTAATTCATGCCCAGACTTTCAGGAGCACCCTCCTCTGTCTGGTTTTCCAACAGAGAGTTGCTGGAAGCAGGCTGGGAGCAGTGAGACCACATTTGAGCTTGCTGATGATGCAGCGTATGACACATGCGGGCACGCAATCGTGGAGCAGCAGGGGGAGCGAGGCGGGAAGTAGACACACAACAGGTGTAAACCCACACAGGGGCTGGCCTGGGCTGCCTGAGTGGTGAAAAGGCTAAAGGAACATGAAGGAACGCTCCCTGAGCCGCATGCATCTTGTTCTTTTAGATGTGTCTCAGTTTACCAGATGGACACGCTCTGAGAAGTTTTGCCACATTTTTATAAAATGAATGACAATTGGTAACATATATATATATTTTTTTTTTATTTATTTCAAGAAACATCACAAATTCTTTTGAGAAGGGGAGAAAATCTTTCTGTTAAGTGAGACATTTCTCTCAATTTCTATTTTTTTCTATGTTCAGACATGGGAAGTTTTGCCAACAAGGACCGTGGACTACACAGAGTGGTGCTTCCCTAGCAACTGGAAAACGGAAATTGATTACACCCCGAGAGAGGGGAAGATTCCAGGCATCGGCAGAGTTAGGAGGAGAACTGGATTTGAGTCCTGGCTCCACAAGACAGCTGGAGCACACAGTCCTTCTCGATTTTTCCAGGGCAATACAACCCATTCCCTTCACTTCCCAGGGTGCGTGAGGGCCACATGTGCAAGAGGGCAGGGAAAACCAGATCACCGTTGCACAAGCACGTTACTTTTTTCCTAAGAAAACATTTCCTAGTGGCCAGCAGCAGTTAAATGAATAGCGGTATAGATTACTTAAGGCCTCTGTGGAATTAACTTCTTGGAAATTCCTCATAGGTTCCCAGCTGCCTCAGCCCCCAGCAAGGCTTATCTCCCTGGGTTTTGAGGTCACCTGCAGTCCTCAGTTTTCGCAGTTGATTTCCTTCTCTAAAAGTCCCTATTTTTAGCTGTTTTCGCAGGGGTGGCCAAAGGCAAATATTATACAGAAAGTGCCACATTTGGCCTGTGATACTCCCTACCTGCCTCTGTACAAAGAAAGGAATCGGCTAAGTCAATTTAGGGCAGGCACAATTTGGGTAAAGCAATGCTGCATGGACTCAAGTCCTTTTTCAAGCATCCTCAAGCATTCCAGAAGCACTTGCCAATTAGTATGTTAATTACAAACCATTCTTATCTATCCAGAAAACCAGGGGAGACTCTATTGGCTTGATGAAAGCCATGGTGTTGGAAGACATAAAAAAGACTCTCTTTCCCAACAGCCTATCCCTCGGATGTGCTCCCAAACTCAAACAGAGGTGCCCAGCCTCATTCAAGTCCCGAGTGATGACTGTATTTCACTTCTTCTGTGATGAATGAAATCACCAGGAAGTACGGCAACCACTCTCTTGATTTTGGGCCCTTCCACAGCCAACCTCTCTGAGCATCAGGATCTCTTCTGATAAATCTCCTCCATCACTCACATTTTGACTTACTTCTCAGCAGGACTACGTTCCTACATCCACATTTCAGCACCCATCTCTATTGCCAATTCTCCCACATTCTGGAACTCTCCACCTTTCAGGGCTGCCTTGCAGCAATGTGCATCCGGATGATCGGGGCCAGTGCAATCCTACGGTCCTAGGCCGAGAGCCATGGCTTTGACATTGGAGTAAGTACGTCAACGATTCTTTGTGAAACTCCCTGGCACCAGGCAGAACTGGGAGTTGGAGGAGTTTCCCCTAAGATCAGCCTGAATTTCTAGGCCAAGATATCTCTTTAGGGCAAGGGCTCACACACAAAGAAGACCCTACTTTTAGGCAAATAGATTGTTCCTGAAGAGATGGGAAGCAGTGCAAGATTTGGGTGCATTGAGTAGCTTTCCATAGATGTGTCTTATCATTGGAGGTATAATGTGCCTTCCTTTTCAGTGTCTATCAACAATGGTATTGGTCTTAAAATACCAGTGTTTTTTTTTTCTCCTCTGTCAAGACTGCAATTCCATATTTCAGTCCAATGACCTATGAGAAATAAAGGCTGGTATTTTTGACTGTGCCAGGCATTGCATATCTTACGTGTGTTAGATTACTGGCTCTCACGACATGTCTAAGACCCTGACAGTATCATCTTTCATTCACAGAGGAGAAACAGAGACAACAACTCTCCCAAGCGCTATTGTCTGAATGTTTGTGTCCCCCACCCCGCATCACACACAAATTCCTATGTTGAAATACTAATGCCTAATGTGATGGAGATAGGAGGTGGGGACTTTGGGAAGTGGTTAGGTCATGAGGGTGGAGCCCTCGTGAAGGGGATCAGTGCCCTTATAAAAGAGACCCCAGAGAGCTCCCTGTCTCCTTCCACCATGTGAGGACACAGCGAAAAGACAGACATGTAGGAACCAGGAAGCAGGTCCTCACCAAACACCAAACCTGCTGGTGCCACGATCTTGGACTCCCCAAATTCTGGAACTGTTAAAAAGGTCTGTTTGTTATTTATAACTCATTCTGTGGCATTTTGTTACAGCAGACTAAACGTACTAAGACACCAAGTCACTGGCTAGGGAGAAACCGAGGCAGACAGGAACCCCAGTCAATCTGAGTGGAGCCCTTATGCTCCTAAACACTGCGTCTCACTTACTAGGACACCCGAGCACTCTCCGCTGCTCTTCCTGAAATACTCCCGCTAAGAAGTGCTTAATTTGTCTCACTGACAAAATGCACAGCCTGGGTGTATGCCTGAGACTTCCCTTCACACATTTGGACAAATGGAGGTAACAAGGAGCCAAGCGACACATCCAGTGTTGAGAAGCCCAGAAGGATTAAAGTAAAGGCAAGACCTGGAGGTCAAGCCAGCCCAGTCACGGCCAGGTCCCCAGGCTGTTACCTGTACCTTCAGGTGAATCTCCAAGGGTGCTCCCCACTGCCAGCATCTCTTCTCTGAAGGCCCCCCAAGTGACCTTTCACTTGGAGGGGGTACCCTTGGCTGGCCCTCAAAATGACCTAGAGGAGGTACCCTTGGCTGGCCATTCTCTGACGTTTCTCATCAATAGTCTTAAGACTTCAGGGAAATCAGAGATAGTCACTCCTTGGAAAAGGCTGAAGACCCTCCAGCAAGGATACTGTGAAGATGCAAACACTCAGAGCTAATGAACCAAGGAGAGACAAATCAGATTTCCTTCCTTCAGCTTGGTCTACAGTGACCTCCAAAAATTTTCATCACTCTGGGAATAATTGATTTGTGAGCTCTTTGATTGGAAGCAAACCATTTTCACCCGATGGAGGCAGTGCTCTAAGGGGGGGAAAGAAAATGTTTTCTCATGGTTTCTGCAGAGCAGTCCCAGAATAAATAAGACACAGCCGAGTAATGAGATAATGACAGATTTTGTCTTAGTCTGGGAGGGCGTCATTACGTAGGAATAATTCATGGCTTGGTACTGTCAGTCCCAGTTATATGATGCTCAGCTGTCAAGCTCTATGAAATAAGACTCCATGTGAGCCCATATGTGCCTCGCTCAGTTTACTTAGGTTCTTGAAATTCTGAGAGATTACCAATTGTCACTTACTCATCAAGGGGCTTAACTAGCTTGACTTTTGTTTAGCTCATCAGAAAGACAGCTCCTGCCTCCAAGACCAATGCTTGTAGGGACTCGATACACTCTGACCCTAAAATGTTAACTCAAGTTACATCAAGATTTAATCACACACATATGAGTATTGAAGTCTCTTTTCTAGAAAGGCAACGCTTTTCTCTGCCTGCATTCCATGGATAAAATAGCCTTCTCTACATTGCTGAAAAGGAATGAATTACAAGAGAAGTTGGGAGTGCAAGTGCATTTTCATTAGCATCTATTGGCAGCCAGGGAATTTAAGAAGGATATCTCTCTCAGAGCAGCACTAAAGAAATGCATGTTCATTCAGCTCCCATTCTAACAATGGGAGCTCTCTCCATCCTAAAACGCTGAACACTGAGGGCTTGAAAGAGGCACATTTTGCTTCCCCCAGATGTTTCAGAAGTTGGTGGCCTTTATGATGGATGTGAAGGACCACTGCACCTGTCCACAGCCACCTGCTCCTAGACCCTGCAGGGGAGCAGAAAAACACTTGCTTCTCTTCCCAGAGCCTGCAGTATAATTCCCATCCTGAAATGCCTAACATCTGCTCTGTGTCAGGCACTGTGCATGTTTTGTTGGCTGCCAGTAACAGAGACCCTCAAACTAGCATGGGCAACATGGAAATAAACTTATATACCCAGAAATCTCCCAGATTCCAACACATAAAGCTATGTGTTCTAAGAACTGCCATGGTCCAGCCTCCCTCTTGGGATGGATACCAGCTGATCATGCAAGCCTCGTGGAGCTGAGTGATTTAGTCCTGGTCCTGTATGTGTTTCCCTAAGCTAACAGTTTAGTCCAGGTCACCTGAGCATCCCTGAGCTGATCTGGTCAGTCCTGGCCATGTGTGTATGTGTGCGTTTCCCTAAGCTGATTGGTTAGTATAGGTCATGTGAGCATCCTAAGCTTGGCTTGGCCAAGTCTGGGTCAGGTGCCCATCCCTAGAGGGAGGTGGGGAGATAGATTGATCCAAATGAAATGCATTCCCCAGAGGAAAGGGGGGTTCCCACTAGCAGTGATGGAAGCAATACTGGGCAAACAGAAGCAAGCCCCATCCTATAGCTTGCATCCTGAGAGCCGTGTGCAATTCCTGGTACTATCTGCACCTTACAGGTGGGAACACACTGGCGCAGTGAAGGGACATACTTGGTCCGGCCTCCGAGCTGGTGAATGCCAGTCCAGGATCCGAACAGGGGCCATGCAAACCCAAACTCCGCAGTATTTCTTGCAGTCTGGTCCTAGCTCTGGTCTTCAAGCCCTGCTAGTGCCATGAACACACCACACTCAAGAACAGGGTACAGATACTGAGGTGTGTGTCACAGGGAAGGCATGTTATGAGCCTGTTTACAATCCCACATGGACACATTTCTTCTAAAAAATCCCCGTCCCAAGCACTGGAGAGTGTGAGAGCAGGATGTGGCTCACAGGACCATGACAGGCCATGTTGGTGCCAGTGGCTGGGACAGAGCCCAGGGTGGGGGGATCCGAAGAGCCCTAAAGGTCAGCTAAAGAGCAAGGGAGTGCAGAGCAGGGAAACTGGTGGGGCAGGTACCTGGGGCAGCTCAGAGGCTGCAGTGGTCAGGAGTCAGGGAATGAACAGCAAATACAGACATTCTTATCAAAGCTGAGATTCCACAGGTAAGTTGCTGGGGCTCACCTCACAGTAGAAACGACAGAGTTCTTTCTGGCAGCCCGTATCATAAACAGTCCCACGAAGGAGCCCCAGGCTCCTTACCACTTCCCACAGACTGTCATGTAACGTCACGTATGCCATTTTCCCAACTGCATTCTCCCCCTGCCAACCCGCCAGGCCTGGCAGCAGGCATCACTGCTCCTTGTGACTGTGGTCCAGGCCCTTACACATAGCAGGGGCTCAACCCAGGGCCAGGGAATAATCTCTACACGTGTAGAGCTGAGAATAGTGCCAAGGGCCCAACTGCCTTTTTATTATTCACGGCCCCTCAGAGTCTGCGGTGACTTTACAGGTGACAGAGGCCTGTGGCCTGCAGAATCTAAGAAGAATACCATTGACCTTGAAGGTGTCATCATGCCCCAGTCCCAGCCTGAATCAAGGGGAATTCGTGAAGGCAATGTGATGCCACGTCCCATTGCCTTGCCCTCCTTCCCTCCATCTCAAGGAGCAGGAGGAGAACCTTCCATCTATTCATGCCATGCATTCACCAGCAGCCTCTTCAGCTAAGTCCTTTGGATACACCCATGAACAAACAGAACAGACACAGACCTGCTCCCATGGCAGAGCTCATAGAGAATACAAATGGACAAATCAAAGAGATATTTTCAGAGGGTAAGACTGTTATACCCAGAACCAGGTTATAAGATGCAGACTGATTGTGAAAAGGCCCCTTTCTGTAAGACACTCAGAGGAGGTAACAGGTGAGCTGAGACCAAGGGGGCCTGCTGGAGTTCACCAGAACAAGAAGGTCTTGAGGACATGGAGGCTAGACCCCCGTTGTACCCAGAGCCAATCCATACGGTCAGAGGGAAGGTAGCAGAGGCATCTCAGACCCATGAGCTGGGCCAGTGGAAGCCCAACACCACAAAGGAAAGATCTTTACGCAAATATATAGCCTTTAATTCTGATACTAAGTATCAGATAACAGAGGCAGCTTTTCTGCCCCTGAGCTCATTTCCAAGTATGAGGCAATATTAGACCTTCTGAGGGTCACTAATATCACTCAACTGGGGGCTCTTCAAATCCTCCTGAAGTGTATTTTCACCAGGCGAGAAGCCCCTGCTTCAGGTAAGGACTCAGGAGAAGGGGAGAGGGACCTTCATGCTCCTCACACCCCGCTCCACCCTGTTCCCAAGACCCTCAAACACAGATAGGAGAACCTCAGGCCCCTTTCCACTGCCTGGGCCAGGCTTCGTGGACACACAGGAGGGGGTTGAGCAGGTGGCCTTGGGAGTGGACTGCTGAGCTGGGCTCTGCACGCTGAGTCACGTTCCATACCAGCCCCCTACTGACCATGATGGAGAGGCAGGCATGGGTGAGCGAGGCCTTGAGGAATCTGGAGACTTCCCTGGGAACAAGGGACAGAAGAGCAGCCAATGGTTGGATCAGACACGGGTCGGGGGTGGGGGGGAGCCGGGCCATGGGAGACCTCCACGGGGAGCAGACAACAGTCCTGATCGGAAGTAGGGGAGTGCAGGGAGCCAACGAGGGGCGCCGAGCAGACGAGGAGCATGACAGGAGCACTCGAGAGAGGCTGAGTCCTGCGGCTAAAGAGAAACAAGAATGACGGCATCCAGGCCCGCATGCTTACGCATGCCCGCAGTAACTCTGCCAAGTACTTCACACACATTATTCCATTTCATCCTTACAAAACCATACAAGGTCAGAGCTGCAGGCATCCGTTTTCCAGTTTCAGTTCATGGTCACGCTACTAGGAGGTCAGAAACCCTGATGCAAGGCTGTGTTACAAAGCAGGGCGTCTCCACCTCGGCCCAATTAACCTTGTGGCCTGGACGATTCTCTGTAATGGAAGCTGTGCCTTATAGGATGGTTAGCAGCATCCCTGGCCCCTACCCAGCACACGTCCAGTGGGGAGGAGGGACAATCCCTGGGTGAGAACCACTGTTTAAAACACAGCACCGTGAAGGTTGCCAGCCCCAGAGAACGAGTCTTGTCGGTGGGGAGAACCGTGAGCGTCCTTAAGGGCTCTCAGGCACTGGGGAAGAAATGGATTGGGCAGAGAGCAGACCCCACAGGTGGGTTTGAGGTGTCGACGACACACCTGTCAGACATCTCTGGCAGGCCACGAAGGTCTGAGGGAGGTTTGGGGCCGCAGTGTGACGGTCTCTAAAACAAAAAGATGTCAAGGGAGTGAGTAGTAACCCTACAGATCGGGATGCATATAAAGGCTGCTGGCTGCGAGGAGAGAAGGACGTTCCTGGAAGAGGCTGTCGGAGACGGAGACAAGGAAATGTGGGGAGGAGACGGACGTCCAACCACAGACAGAGAGCAGTGCAGGCCGTGCCGTCAGCAGAAGGCCGGGGACTATGTGAGCGGGGGCTGCATTTTGAGGAGAAGCCAGGAGGAAGGCAGATTTGACTGGTCTCAACAGATATTTACTTGAGTCACACATGCTTATAAACACCTGTGGCCGTGTGGCCCTAGATGAAGCTCTCGGGATGACAAGTGTAAGTCTTGAACTCACTTATGGCAGCTGAGGGCTGATGGCAAGCAGGAGCTCAGCAAATTATCTTGACGAGAGGGGGGGCCAGAGGAGCAGGTGACCCACCACTGGCCCCGCCTTCCGGCCCCCAAGTTCAGCCAGCGCTGGGCTTCCCAAGGCCTCAGCCACTCTCCCCAAACATCTGTGTTCAGTGTGAAAGCTAAAGCAGCTACTCCTTTTCCCGCTGAATTGCCCTGGAAACAGAGTGGCCATTTTTCGGGCTCCTCTCTCCTCTGTGGAAGCTCTGGGAGCATGTTACCTTTCTTCTCAGAACCCAGCACTATTTATTCCTTCCAACCAAGTGTTACAAAAACAGTTTGCTCCAGCTGTAATTACTGTGCTCACAAGCGTTGCTTGGACTGAGAAAATCTGAACCTGTGAATCTGCCCTGCAAAGCATACGGACGTAATAGTTAAAATGTTCCTGTCTCAAACGGAAATGTTTTGCTTAAAAAAAGAGAATAAGGCTGGCAGAATTTCCACGTGAACGGGACCACCGCCTGGTTCTTCAGTGGAAAAGAAGCTGGTAAGAGTTGGGTCCCCAAAGTGAAGTGCCATATCAAGAGAAAGTTAAGAGGGACTGATGTCGGGGCACATCTCACTGTTGGAAAAAGAGCTGTGACTTGGGCCCTTCTCTGCAGTTCTGTTCTAGAATGCTGCAGCTCGGTCTGCTGTACCCGCACCACTAACTCAGGACAAACATGACCAAATGAATATGATGCAATCATATCCCTATTATTTTTCTTTATCTCCAATTTATTCAGGGAGCAGGAAAGATACTTAACAATTACTTAGCAGCCTTCTTTACAAAACGAGAGGATGAATACAGATAACGCTGGAAAAGATTATTGAGAGCAGAATATTGAATTATCTGCTGATGGGAGCTAGCGCATGAATAATGCATTCTCCACCCCTCAGGTATCCGTCCCTCCCGGGCCTCAGAGGCCAGGCCTCTGGGCTGAGTAAGGGCAGGAGGACTGCAGGCCCACAGGCTGACATCCTGGCCCTCCCCAGTCTGCAAACGGTGCGGAGCTTTCCATGGAACTTGCCACGCAGGAGCAGTTGCATGTCAACCTTTGTGCTTTTCTGCAGAGCATACTTAATTTCTGCATGGCTGTGGACAGTAATCAGTAATGAAGTCATTAAATGCAAGAGGGGTGGAGAGAGAACTGTCTTCCAACCTTCTCCATTAAATTCAGGTACTTTGGCACATCTCTAATTAAGATCGGGAGGCTTGAGTTCCAATTGACAAAGCACTCCATCCCCATGATACACAGTCAAGAGCGCTCGAGGGCAGAGCTAATACAGTGAGCGGGTAATGGCTTGGGTAATTCCAATAAAGATTTCTAGTTACGCTAGATTCCAGAGGTTAACCGGCACTACCCAGAGACAGGCCCCACTTCTGGGTACGTGGCCAGGCCTCTCCCAGCCTTCACGGGACCATGGCTAGGAGATCTGCCTGGAATCTGAGGGCACCACCTGGGAGTCCCTGCATTTGGGACTGCCTCCTCTCCCTCGGAGCTCCGAGACCTGCAGCATAAAATATTCCCAACTGGATTCACTCTGGGGAACAGTAAATAGACTCGTCATGTCTATGGAAAAACTGTGGCCAGGTAATTCCTGAGGGGGATTATATTGTTTTATTTTCCACTCATTTAGAAATTTGGAGAAAACATTTTGACATTTGCTGATTATCCCACTTTTTCCCTGAGGAACCAAGCTCGAGAGCATTAATTTTAGAATCGTATCTAAGAAACACATCTGATATGTGAGTGGGGAAGTGGGGAGTGGTGAGGGAAAGGACATGCAGTGTTTTGGCTGTTGCAGCTTCAAGAATGCACTTCTAGGGCGCCTGGGGGGCTCAGTCGTTAAGTGTCTGCCTTCGGCTCAGGTCATGATCCCAGGGTCCTGGGATCGAGTCCCACATCGGGCTCCCTGCTTGGTGGGGAGCCCGCTTCTCCCTCTCCCACTCCCCCTGCTTGTGTTCCCTCTCTCACTGTCTCTCTCTGTCAAATAAATAAATAAAATCTTAAAAAAAAAAGAATGCACTTCTACTTGGACGACCGGAGAGGCAAGGACCCAGGAGGTGTGGGGAGGGGGTGCTGTGGGGGGCAGGAAGGCTCCCCTCCAGGGGTTGCTCTCCAAGCCCAGCTTTGCCTCCATAGGTATCCTGCCTCCCAAGGCCAGCAAGCTGACTTACCTGCCCACCTGCAAGAGGCAGACACCTGCCCAGGTGGGAAATGAACTCATGGTGAAGACCAAATACTCAGGCTTGCTCTGTTAGTCCTCTTTTTTTTTTTTTTTTTTTAATTTTATTATGTTATGTTAGTCTTTCAAAAGGCCACTAACCATGTAAGTCACAAAAAGCCTCCCAGGTTTTCATAAATTATCCGTCCATATGGTTTTCGGTGATGGCCAACATGAAAGTCATTTGCTTGTATTAAGTCTTGTGCTGCAGTGTGAATACGGGAGTGAGCCGCTGTATCTCTGCACTTTTGGATAATCGGACAGAACCCAGTAAAATTCCCATTTGAGCTGTAAACTGCAGTGAAGTCAAGTGGCCTTAAAAATCTCTCTTAAAGCATATTCCTGAATTCCACACAGCTTTGAGAGCCACATTATTTTCACTGGAGGGACTACCATTAGTCAATTTTTTAAATGTGGCGTTTTAAAAGTTTACTTCACAAAAGACTTGTTATATTTCTACATCTGCTGACTGCTTTTAAGGAAGGTTATAAGAAAAAAAAAAAAAATTAGCATTACCAGGCCCAGAAGTCTTCCTTTACTGATTAAGACAATTCAGTGAAATAGTCTGTGATGATTACAAATAATGAAAGCCATGCAGAGAGGTTTAGAGCCAAAGGTAAGAGCCTTCTCTAACCCACATGCCCAGCCCAGCCCCATCCCACCCCCATCCCCCAGGAGGCCCCAGGAAGCATCTGGTCTACAAGTTTTCCAAGCGAAGTTGGAAAAGTTATACTTTTCTCATGAGAAAAGAAATGGCTTTAAAAATAAGATATTTTAAAAATTAATAAAGTAACCAAGAAAGCAAGTAATAAAGCAAGAGAAAGGAAATCTTGATAAAATAATCCCAATAAACATGACCACAGCAGGAATTAATCTAAAGCCTACAAAGGAGGCGCAGAAGCTGCCGCGTCCAGCCCCTCTCCAGCAAAGGCTAATGAATCCACACTCCAAGTAACAATAGATGATCGTTTCCACAAGAAGCACCGGTATGTTAAATAGAGAGTCAGATGAAAATCTTGTCACATGGGGAAAAAAGATTATAGAGATAGAAGAAAATGCAAAATGAAGAGGACATAAATAAAAATGGATTGGTGGGTGGTTCAGACGTTCCTGAAAACCGAGTTCTCTCTGCTTTCCGCAGCTGCTGAATTTACAAGGACTCGCCTCCTTCTGGCATTATTTCCAAGAAGGCTCTGGAGGAACACCAGGTACATCCTCTGTCTAATGGCAGAAGTGGATGCCGCTGAGCCCCCACTGGAAGCCACCATTGTGCGCGAGGCTCCTCACTCCTGTGGGGCGGTAGAAATGAGGCCCGAGGGACCCAGGAAGGAAGCAGAGTCCAGGCCTTCAGCTGCCTCACCTCAGAGCTGCCCTACAACCTGGCAGCGGTCAGAAGGGACTTGGAGTCAGAAAGATTTGGGTTCAAATCCCAGCTACACCATACAGCAGCTGCAAAATTCAGCATCACACTTAAACCCTATGACACTTGCTTTACACACACACACACACACACATCACACTTAAACCCTATGACACTTGCTTTACACACACACACACACACACACACACACACACAGGGGAGAGGTCACAGAACCAAGGATTAAATACGACATTCTGGGGGCACCTGGGTGGCTCAGTCGTTAAGCATCTGCCTTTGGCTCAGGTCATGATCCCAGGGCTCTGGGATCGAGCCCTGCATCAGGATCCCTGCTCCGTGGGAAGCCTGCTTCTCCCTCTCCCACTGCCCCTGCTTGTGTTCCCTCCTTCGCTGTGTCTCGCTCTGTCAAATAAATAAAATCCTAATAAATACATACATACATACATACGACATTCTGGGGAAGGTGCCTAGCATACAGTAAGCATTCAACAACTCGTAGATAATGTGCTTAATGAAGAACACTGAGGTATGAAAATAAGGTAGAATAGAGATTCATAGAAGAAAATCCAAAATGCTTTTTTCCCCTTTCCCCAAGCACTGACTTAGCACTAAGGAACAGTCTGGCTTTCTTATGGTTTATCGATTGATTCATCAGTTGATTGTTAATAAGCACAGAGCATTTCCCGAGCACTTGCTGTGTGCCCGACCCTGTCGACTGCACTGCACAGGCATCATCTCCAACGCAATGGGACAGACTCTTTTATCAACCCCACTTACTGATGGGAAAGCCAAGGGTAAGAGAGGTAAATTTGCCCAAATTCATGTTGCTACTGGGATTCCAGGGCCCAAGTGCTTCCCCTCGACCCCAAACCACCACACATCCGTCCCAACTTTATCCGAGGACCACTGGGAGCTGGAGCCAGGCACGTGGCCTTCATCCTGGCAATGCAGATGGCAGAGTGGGCACACAGGGCTGTGGCCAATGGCGGGAGGGGGCCACACCCCTGCTGTAGGTGAACCTACAGGGCACCAGGGCAGGAAGGCATCCAGGACCCCATCTGGAGAAGATCCACCCACATGCTCACCACTACCTCCTTTTGTTTCCCTTTCAGCAAGAACACTGTGATGTCTCTGTTCCCCTGAGCATCTTCTTTCCCATGATGAGCATCTCATCTTTCCCACGAGCCCACCCCCTCCCCGCCCCCAGCGCTCCCATCCTCTGTCACGCTAACGATGGTGACATGGACCAGTGGCTATCAGCCAGAGGCTGCCTGAGCACCTTCTTGGTCCATGGCTCTGCCCTCTCCTCAACCTTGATCTTTGGTCCTCCCCTCACACTGAATTTGCAGGGCCACGCCACGTGCGTGTCCCAGCTGCAGGACACGGGACCTGGGCTCGACAACAGCATCATGTGGTGCACGGCAGCTGGGATGCTGAGCACCGCCAGAGGGCCTGGGCGTGCTCCCGGGTGTGTGGCCTGCAATCACGTCTCTGACCTTCCCAAGGGACTCTGTGAGCTCCCCGAAGTCCTTTCATGGACTCCCTTCCCACTGAAACTAGCTGTGAGCTAGAGTGGGTTCTGTTGGGAGACAAAAAAACAGAGAAAGTAGCTGATCTCACAGTTGCCAAAGTCTTTGCCAGACAAAATCCAGCTCTTAAACCTTTCCTGTGATCCTGTGTACGTGTTTCCTTTCGCTAAAGCCTCACATCTTCCCTGGTATATTTTCCTAAGAGGCTGATACCCAGGCTTAACCCTGATTTTTGTCCTCCGCAGAAACAGCAGTTTACATTGCGTGCATGGACTTTCTTGGTAACAAGAATTCTTGGCAAGGCAAGTAAGAGGTTTTATTTTTCCCCTGAGTCGTGCTTGGGCACAAAGGCAGGAAAGCAGGTGAGCCTCCCGGGGAGACTGAGCTAGCTAAACTGATGATTTCAGGGTCACTAGAGGATGCCCACATCACATAATGCATCTGCCACTCTGGCTTAGCAGGTCCTGGCCTTCGGGCACCAGGGACAGAATTTGTTGGAATCAAGTTGCCCTATTTAAGGAAAACGGTTTTCCACTACAGAGCCCCCCAGGCGGGAATGAGAGGAAGTGGCTGTGGCAAGGGCTTCTCAGGCCAAGGCGGGGGCACAGGCTGGAGCAGGTGAGGAGACAGACAGTGCAGAAGCCGCCAGCCCTCCCAGGGTCGCCTTTCCGACCCGACCATGGGATGGTGAGGCGGGTAAAATGCCCCACACAGGCCCGTCTGCCACAGAAGGAAGAAGTCATTCCAAAGATCAGGCTGTGCCCCACCCAGCTTCCAGAATCACAGCATGACTCCCACCCTCAGGCTGCCCAAGGCAGGGCCCAGGACTACTCTGTTGATGGGGGGGCCACGTGGGGGCGGGGCCATGGACTACTCTGTTGATGGGGGCCACGTGGGGGCGGGGCCGTGGACTACTCTGTTGATGGGGGGCCACGTGGGGAGCGCTGGCCTCCCATGATTAGCTACATGAGCAGGTAGCCACCGTTAAAAACAGATTACCATGCAGCTCAGCTCTGTCCCACCTCCCTACCCCGAGCGCCCCCAACTCCACACGCCAAAGCAGGCTGGCTCTCAGTGACGCCACAGCTTATCTGTCTTCAAGTCAAAGCGGTAGGTCAGGGCGGAGAGGCAGCATGAGCGGGGCACTGCCATCATGGGTCGGAGGGCCCACGTTCCAAGTGGTAAAAGGAGATTTGTTCCAGGTTTTATTTCTGGTGCTGCAGAAAATCTTCACTATCTCCTTGTCCAAGGTCCTGGTGCTTTCCAGAAGGATCTGGAGGTGGGAAGGGAACATCCTTGGGTCCCTCCTCTAAGGCAGGAAGAGGAGTATGTTAAACGGATGAAAATCCTAACAACAGAGACTTGGGATCCTCACTTGGTTCCTCACTGGGACCTCATTGCTTCATGGGTGAATGCTTGCCCTCCTGCCTGCTGTGCCCAAGCACTGTGGGAGCTCCTGGCCACAAGGTCCTGCCCTTGAGCCTCTGGTGTAGGTGAGGCTGATGTGCAGACTCAAAATCATTGCTTTCTGCAGGAAAGGCTGCTGGACGCAGACTCCTGGGTTCCCTGTGCAGAGCACCCTGTGCTTGCCCGGCACACACACGCACACTTTCCTTCATGCGGTCAGCAAACAGCACCGTGCCTGCACTGCAGAAGGCCCCTCCTGTAGGCGGCTCACAGCCAGGGCGGGGAGCAAGTCCACGGGCCTTTACCAAGAGGGTGGTGCATGGCAGTCACAGGGAGAAGGATGGGCTGGTGGGTGCAGAAAAGGCTCTGGAGGCCGGCCTGACAGCAATCCTCAGGTGAGGGGAAGGGGGGGTCCCTGGAAGAGGGGCAGGTGAGCAGGGCGGTGATAAGAGCCAGAGCACCCTGCAACTATGCCCTGTACGTGGGTCTCTGTTAATAGACCACACACTCATGGAGAGTGGGGCCCTGCGTGATCCACTGAAACCCCCCCATGCCCAGAACAGGGCCTGACCAGCTCAGTGACCGACCTGAATGTGAAAAACTGGCAGAAGTCCCCACGAACCATCTGTACACGCCTCACAAACACGCTCTTGCCTCCGCCGTGCCCATCAGCCCATCCACAGACGGCCACAAGCTTAGGAAAGTGGCTGAGACATCAAGAAGCAGGTTCCTGTGAGCTGACACCAACCAGAATCCACCTACCCACTGCTCTGGCTCAGGCTGGATCAGAACCTCTGGGTCCAAGGGAGTCACACCTGAGGGGACAATAGGGAAGGAGCTCCTGGAGCAGCTAGGGGGCGCCAGGGAGGGGCTGGGTGTGCTGATTAGGAACCATGCCCAGGGACCTCACATTTGGGTCCTCCAGTGCTCTGCCGAGGCAGCCCCTGGGACTGCCGTCAAGGTGCGGTCTGAACAAGTAACCTTGGGCAAAAGTGAGCCCAGCTGTGCACACAGGCCTGCCATGTACAACCGTCACACCGAATCTATTTGAATAGCAATTAAATCAGACCCCCATGTGCTCTCGCAGTGGTGGGTCATCAGGCTCCCCTGCCATGTAGGGGGTCCAGGAACCTCCATTCTGTGAACCACGAGCTGCCTGCTGGGGTCTCATAAGAAAGGGACCTGAAGCTGATGGACACTTGTCAGCACACTTTACAAACCGAAACCTCAGGGAGGGATGACAGTTGTAACATTCGGTACCCCTTGTTCCCATGTACAAATTATAAGACTGAGCAAGTTACTTGGCTGCTGAATCTCAGTTTCCATGATTCCAACATCAAGATGTCATAACTCCTGGCTTCCCTATGTCTGAGGGTTGGTTTTGATGAGTAATGGGTATGAATGTTCTGGATGATTTCTGAGGGACTGGACAAATCACAGGGGTCATCGGAAAATGTTTGGTGCAGAAGAGAGCAACACTCTGCAGGCCCTGGAGAACCTTCCCCAGATACCTGCTGAATGTCTGTTATCTGCCTGGCCCCCTGGCAGAGTGCCCAACATCAGTTAAAAGCACAAACTGCAGGGTCAGGCACAGGTTTGAATCCCAGCTCCATACTAACCAGCCGTGTCACCTGGGAAAACGGCTCACCATCCCTAGTGTTAGCTCCCCCAATTATAAAAAGGGAGCCATATTCTTAATAGGATTCCTATAAGGATTAAATGAAGCAAAGAACATGTCATGTTTAGCTGGTGGCTAGCCCTAAATTTCTCAAATTCAGCAATGTGGACATGTGGGGCAGATGAGTCTGTTTTAGGGATCTGTCCTGGGCACTGAAGGATGTTTAGCAGCATCCTTGGTGTCTACCCAGTAGACACCAGGAGCACACGCGTGCGTGCTCGCGCGCACACACACACATTGTCGAGCATCCACGGGGGACAGAATCACCGCTGGTTGAGAAGCGCAGACCTCCTCCAGGGCTACTTCCCACTGGTCCTGATGCCGTGACCAATCATGAGCACAACTGAGGGACACAGACACTGTCCATAGCTCCACTGGGAGGGTAACACAGAAGCTAAAACCCAGTGGAATTACTCTGACCCCCTGGATGACCTTGGTACCTCTCCGCTGACCCCTCCGCACTCCCCTGGCCCCAAACCCACTTCTCACGTCAGTCTGGCCTTGACCAGCCCCTGTCCCGGGCTCTGCTGAGCTGCACTTGCCCCACTGCTTCCACGTGGTTCCTGCTGTGCCAGGCCTCCTCTCCTCCCCACAGTGCCTCAAAACCATGGCCCCAGCTCTGCTTTCTGCTGGGAGCTCTCAGGACACAGGGCTGGTCCCCACTTCCTTCTTGGCCCTGCTCACCCCCCACCTTTCTGGGAAGACCTCTCTGACCTAATCCACAGCCCCTCTCTCCAGCCCTGGGCTTTTTAATTTCTACAGCACATATCCTGCAGGACACACATCATAATTCTGCTTATTCGTCTCCTGTCTCTGAGCGGGAATGGGAGCCCCACGAGGGCAGGGCCTCTGCCACTCTGTTCACAGCTCTAGCCCTACTACCTGGCACTTAAAAAGCTGCTCAGAAATATTTGCTGGATGTAGATCAAGGGCTGCAATTGGCCGGGGTCCGCTGGGGCTAGAAAAGGAGGGTGGGCCACCCAGATATACCCACAGATTTGACTTGATTCCACACATGGTGGGTGGGCTCCTTACTGGTTGGCCCAAAGCCACTGGATGGGATGGAAGAGGCTGGGACCCCCGCAAGGAGAGGACCCCGAGTTGGCCCCCAGGGCACAGCCTCTCCCAGCAGGGAGAAAAGACAGGAGTGACTTCACAAATTAAAAAGGAACATTATTAGAAACGCAAAAACCCAGTATATAGTGGCCAGTCCCCTGCTCGCGCCCTGCTAGTGCTCTTGAGATAATTTCACATTAATCCTTGAGATAATCTTGAGATAAATTCACATTAATGTGAAATGCCACACAATCCTGACCTTCCCTGTGAAGAGCTTCCTTGCAGACCGGGAAGCTCCCCACTGGCGGACCGACGGGGAGGACACCCCATCCACGGAATGAAGCGGAGTCTTCATTCCGCTCTTATTTCCTGTCCCTATAGTTGCCTTACACGCCCAGGCCAGTCTCCTGCAGCCACACCACTCAGTGCCCCCCAGACGCACCCCTTCCCCGGGGGCTGCACACCACACATCCCGTACAAACACTGCTTCCCACAGGGCCCAGCCCCTCCATAACCACAGCCTCAAAGGGACACTGAGAAAGGAAGTCTCCCAGCTGATGGGATCACGATGGACAGAACACTTTGTTCCCTGGCCTGGTTCCACCTCCTGTCATTTCTGACACAGATCCGCTGGGCAGCACCATGGTCCCTGGGTGAACACCTGGCCCACGCCCACCCCCCTCCAAGGAAAGCAGCAGCCCAGGTCCCCCTCTCCACCCACAGCAGATCTTCCCAAGGGTCGGGGGGCACACCGGCCTCCCCCTGCCTGGCCCGCTCAGTCAGCCAGGAAAACGAAGTGTCTGTTGTGGCATCGTGGAAAGGGCTGGACAGACCAGATTTGGAGAATATGTCTGGGAGAATGTGGCTTAAAAGAGGGCAGGGTGGGACACTCCTGACTGATGTGGGGACTCTGGGGGCACACCAAGGGCAGGCTTCAGAACAGCTAGCAGCGAACAGTGCCATGTGGATGAAGATGACCTGGGCAGGAAAACAAAGAGCAGTCTGCTGTTTCAAGCATGAGTCTCAAGTGGATGCTCCAGAAGACAGGTGCTTGTGGTTGAGCTTCTGGGACAATCCAGACTTTGTCAGGGTGGGGGTGGGGATAGTGGACCGGGTAGGGGACTAGTCTCCTAAGGGGTGCAGGGCAACACTCTGAGTGTGTGTGTGTGTTTCTAGACCTCACTAACATGTAACTCCAAGTTCAAAACTCCTTTTTTCTTTTATTTTACAATTATTTTCAAAGTTATAAAAGACTGGAAGAATAGTACAAAGAATCCCCATATGCTTTTTACCCGATTTCATTAATATTTCACTTTGATTTTATATATGTACATAACGTACATATGTGTGCCTGTATTTCTAAATCATTTGACAGTGGCCTGCACATCCCACACCCATCTCTCCATTATGACCAATGTCTACACCCTGAGAACAAGCCTATTCTATACACATTCACAATACAGTGAGTGCTACAGGAGATTTAAGACGAGTAGAACACCATGACCTATACCACTGGTCATATTACAATGTTGTCTACTGTCCCAATGACGTCCTACAAAACTGTTTCCCTGACCAGGATCCACTCCAAGATCACTTACTGTATTCTGTGGTCATGTCTCTTTATTTGCCTTCTACTCTGGAACTTTCCTCATCCTTGGTCATTCGTGCCACAGAATTTCTGAGGAACAGAAGCCTGTTGCTTTACAGGCTGTGTGTCAGGTGGGGTCTCCCCGTTGTTTCTTCATGATCACATGATGGGCACAGACACCCCTCCTCTGGCCTGACTGACAAAGTGAAAACCCCCAAATACACCCGGGACCTTCTGAGTCTCAAAGCCCTTCTTCCCACGGGCCCATCCACCAGCCTGTGGCTGCAGCGCGTCCCCACCACCTGCCAGTCTTCTGTCTGGCTCGGCTCCCACCTGACCATGCTGGTGGCCTGGGAAGCCATTCGGAGAAGACCCCAAAGGCTGCCATGGCTTCTGGGAGGATGCAGGGTCCTGCACAGGGGAGGCTTGGGCTCCTGACCGAGTGAGGGGGTGAGGGGAGAATCTTCCCCTTGCCAGGGTCTGGGCCTGAAGCCCCCACACTTGGGTGGGGCTGGGGGGTAGGCTCCCCCTGACTGATTCCACCAGCTTCTCCCACAGGAGCTCCCACCTAGTCCAAGGGCTGGAGCTGGCTCCTCACAGAGCCCTGCTCCCCACCCCCTGCTCTCCCAGGCTGCAGAGAAACACCCTGGACACTCTAATACTCATCCCACAGGATTACTTTTAGCGAGCACAGCGATTCCACTAAGCCCTCTGCCTATTACTACCAACACTATTTTGGGGCCCCCAAGGTGCTGGGGGCACCAGGAAGGGAGGCAGGAAGAGGGAGCTCCCAAGGTAAGGGCAGAGCAGCCCCCAGGTCTCAGGGCAGGTGCCATTCGTGCCCCACCCGCATCCCCTCCTCCAAAGGCGGCTGCCTGCAGGGCCGGGCATCTCTGCCCCAGGGGAGGAGCAGGGATGGAAGCAATGTCAACCATGAGGGGTGGGCTCAGTGGACACACGTCCCTGTCCTCGGCCCCCATCAGGCAACGCTGAGACATTTTCTGCACAGCCCCCACCGTCCCTCAGAGGGATTGACACATCCTTTATTGGCCCCCTTCCTCCCCTGCTCCATGTCCCTGCTCCCCTACTGGCGTTTCCTTCCATCACTCAAATCTTGCCTCAGGAGAAATCCCAAACTCAGAGGCCCTGTGCCCCGAGAAAGGTCCTGGAAGGTCTTCTGCGGCCAGGCTTGCGGTAGCCTCAGCCTCAGAGAGACACCAGCTGAGCCGAGCCCAGCCTTCTTGTGCAAACTGTTAAGTAACAAAATTCAACTGTGCAGATTTTAAACATCTAATTGGCTTTAGTAAGTGATTCATGAATCAGGCAGCATCCCACCTCGTGAGTAGAGGGGGCTCCACGGAGTTGTACAGAATGGAAGGATTTTCTAGAAGGAGGGCTGGTAAGAAAGTTACTAGCAAAAGGGAGGCTGCTGTCCCAGGGGAAAAGCAAGGGGTCTGAGCATCCGGATGACCTCATCTTTCTTTGGGGGATGGAGAGGCCCCCTGAGGCAGACTCACTGGCACTGAAGGAAAACTCATGGCTGGTTAAGACTGCATCTCTGAGGGGGGCTGAAATTTTAACTGGATTAGGTAGTAAGTCCCGGTTAGGGAACTTCAGCTAAGGGACGCTATTTGGGGCCTGTGGTTTTGTTCGTAACAAGACCCACAGGCACCCAGCTCACCTCCAGCACACTGACCTTGGGACTGACCTTGGCCCATCAGAAGGGAGGGTGGTGTCAAGTCAAACAAAACTTGCAGGCAGGTCTCAGATGTCTGAGAATTCCTCAGAAGCCACAGGACAGGAGGGAGGGGGGCAGCTTGGGGGTCGAACAGAAGCTGACAAGGGCGTCAAGGACACCCATGCCCCGGACGGGCTTAGAGGAGGGGCCCCTGAAGCCCCTCGGTCCCCCAGGCCCTCCTGCCGGACTGCTTCTGATGCGGATGACTCGGAGCTAATGGGAGTCGATGATGAACACAGCCCTCGTGAGTTATTAACAGCATTGGTAATGGTGAGATAAAATAATCATAGAAATACTGTGAGGCGCCTCGAATTGCCATTCAATTGCAATAATCCCTGTTATTGTAATAGTGAGACAGAACATGATTTTATGTTAATAAACCAATGAGTGAAGACAGATTCCATCACGGCACACGTGAGCCCGGCCTGGCGGAGGGAGCTGAGAACAAGGGCTTGTGGGGCAGAGGCTGAGCAGGGCAGAGCAAGAGGACTATTCTCAGTACACACACTTCTGGAGCATCAGCAGCAAACCAAGTGGTAGAACACCGAGGAGTCAGAAAGTAAAGGACACGCTGGCAAGAACCTGAGTCTGAACTTCCATTAACTTATGAGATGCTGGAAATGAAAAACACCAGTGTGGGTCAGAGAGCAGGCCCTCAGGACTGCTGAGGGGCCAGTGTAGGCAAGAACACGTTCAGCCTACAGATTTGGGGGACTGACTCTGCTAAGTGCATTTCTAGAATCCTCTGTTCACCCTCCAGCAACCCCATCAGTCAAAGAGCTATACCTGCCAGTCTCTGGTTAAAGGTCCAGGCTCAGGGACACACAGAGGGTCGCCGACCAGCCTGGGGTCAAGCCCTGCCAGGTGGTGGAGCCCGGACTCAAACTCCAGGCTCCAAGCTTCCATGTCCTCCCAAAGAGACAGGCAGAGAATAAGTGAGCTGTGTAAAGGATGGGGTGTGTGGGAGGGCAAAACAGTGAAGAGAAACGTGTATCCAGCCTTGTGCAGTGTGGAATGCCCACATCTGAGCTTCCTCCAAGGTGAGCCTTTAACACAGAAATAATCCAGTGTTAACGGGCTTGGTTCTCCACTTTCTGCAACAATATAACTGAGGCATATGGATCTAATTGCTATTTTAAATGTCACGAGATGGATGCATTTGCCAGTGAAACTTTAAACTGATATGTTCCTTGTTTTCTGCCCTCACATCCCTTTTCTGTTCTGAAAAATAAGGTGTGGCCTTCTGTATTACCTTCTAATGAAGTTTCAATGTATTTGGGGGTATTTTCAGTACTCTACAATTTTATAGAGATGAAAATAAAAAAGCTCTCAAAAGACTTCAAAACTGAATTAGCCTGCAACATATATTCAAGGTATATTTCTTTTTGACCTAGTTTATCTATTTAAAAGAAAAAGAAGAATCCCACACTACGGAGCTGACTTTCCCTCTTTTGTGTTCATCTGCATCAATGCAGCAGTTGCTGAGCAGGGAGTATGTGCTAAGTGCTCCATTAAATGCCTTAAAAGAATAATCTTAACCAAGGACAAACGCCCCCAGGGCCTGGGGCACACTGTTCTTTCCACAGGAAAGGCAGGGAGCAGAGTCTCTGAGAAGTCAGGTCCTGCACAGCCGAGACACGGAGCCGGAATTTGCAGGGGAGCCCCTGTCTCTGGATTTGAGACAAGTCATCCCATGACTCAGTGTCCTTCCTGCATCTTCAAGGGGCAGCGGTGCACAGAGTCCTTCTTACCCTTCCCACCTCCCTTTCCCTTCAGCCTCATCCCTCTGACCTCTCTGAGTCTTGCTCTTCCACACTGAAGGGCTCGTGGGATGACACTGAGCCCAGACAATCCAGGAGAGCCTCCCATCCCCAGGTCATCCTTCAACCACATCTCAAGTGTTCCTGGTGCCACAGGAGGTAACATCCACAGATCCAAGGGGTTAGAGTGCGCACTTTTGGGGCCCGTTTCTCTGCCTCTCACAGGCTTCTCAGAGGACTATCTTTATCATCTTTTTAACTCCTTTCCCCAAATACCCAAGCTGTGGGGATAACCCTGAAATCCACTCCTCTCTTCTCTGATGCTAATCCGCACCCCCCCACTACACTGCCCTGTCCCCATTACTCGTTTTACAACAGGAATCCCCAGGAAATACTTCCCCTTTTGACGTAATGGTTGCTTTTTGGCTTCCGTGTGTGTTTTCCCAGCTCTCTCCTTTTTCTCTTCTTCCCCTGGTATCAGAGCCACCTCACCCACACCAGTATTTCTGGTTATTCAGAACCTCCACTGGTCCCTGTGTGTTGGGAGTTTGCAAGGAAGACTGTCTTCCTCCATATGACAGGGGATGAGGGCCCAATATGGACTTATGGTTCTGATCTCAAAGGAGAAGACTGCTCCCCAACCACCCCATGATCTTAGACAACGTCGTGCAGTCTGGTCGTAGCACCAGCTTGGGGCCACCTTCCCACCTGGAAACAAATCACTGCGGCCAGGAGAGACCATGTGCTGATGGAACAGGCCGGTCACATCTCCCCCATGCTGAGGAGAAGGTGGCAGTTAGCTTCATCTCAGATCCACAGATGACTTTCTAATGCAAGTGGGGAGATTATGTATGCCAAAAAGACCCCACACTGGGCACATATTAAATTTTCAGCCTATGAGTCCATTACTACAACTTTACTGCCACCATCGCAGCTCTTCTTCCTAGTTACTAAGTGTAACCAGGAATTTCTAAGATTTCTGGAGAGAGAAATGTCTTTTGGGGAGGGACAGAGGGAGAAGAGTCTTTCATAAACGTGCATTGGTGAATAAAAGCTCAGGCCTAAAGCAAAGAACTGGACACAAATACAAAGAAAAACACAGTCTGGGGGACTTTTCCCAGGGACCTTGGTTAAACCCACACCAAAACACAGTGAGAAGGCCAATTACATTTTCAGTAATTATAAAAATCAATAAATGAGTGGCATTCCTATACACCAACAACAAGACAGAAGAGAGACAAATCAAGGAGTCGATCCCATTTACAATTGCACCCAAAACCATAAGATACCTAGGAATAAATCTAACCAAAGAGGCAAAGGATCTGTACTCAGAGAACTATAAAATACTCATGAAAGAAATTGAGGAAGACACAAAGAAATGGAAAAATGTTCCATGCTCATGGATTGGAAGAACAAACATTGTGAAGATGTCAATGCTACCTAGAGCCATCTACACATTCAATGCAATCCCCATCAAAATACCATCCACCTTTTTCAAAGAAATGGAACAAATAATCCTAAAATTTGTATGGAACCAGAAGAGACCCCGATTAGCCAGAGGAATATTGAAAAAGAAAAGCAAAACTGGTGGCATCACAATTCCGGACTTCCAGCTCTATTACAAAGCTGTCATCATCAAGACAGTATGGTACTGGCACAAAAACAGACACATCGATCAATGGAACAGAATAGAGAGCCCAGGAATGGGCCCTCAACTCTATGGTCAACTCATCTTTGACAAAGCAGGAAAGAATGTCCAATGGAAAAAAGACAGTCTCTTCAACAAATGGTGTTGGGAAAATTGGACAGCCACGTGAAGAAGAATGAAACTGGACCATTTCCTTACACCACACACAAAAATAGACTCCAAATGGTTGAAAGACCTAAACGTGAGACAGGAGTCCATCCAAATCCTAAAGGAGAACACAGGCAGCAACCTCTTCGACCTCAGCCGCAGCAACTTCTTCCTAGAAACATCGCCAAAGGCAAGGGAAGCCAGGGCAAAAATGAACTCTTGGGATTTCATCAAGATAAAAAGCTTTTGCACAGCAAAAGAAACAGTCCACAAAACCAAAAGACAACAGACAGAATGGGAGAAAATATTTGCAAATGACATATCAGATAAAGGGCTAGTATCCAAAATCTATAAAGAACTTATCAAACTCAACACCCAAAGAACAAATAATCCAATCAAGAAATGGGCAGAAGACATGAACACACATTTTTCCAAAGAAGACATCCAAATGGCCAACAGACACATGAACAAGTGCTCAACATCGCTCGGCATCAGGGAAATCCAAATCAAACCCTCAATGAGATACCACCTCACACCCGTCAGAATGGCTAGAATTAACAAGTCAGGAAACGACAGATGTTGGCGGAGAGGTGGAGAAAGGGGAACCCTCCTACACTGTTGGTGGGAATGCAAGCTGGTGCAACCACTCTGGAAAACAGTATGGAGGTTTCTCAAACAGTTGAAAATAGAGCTACCCTACGATCCAGCAATTGCACTACTGGGTATTTACCACAAAGATACAAATGTAGGGATCTGAAGGGGTACGTGCACCCCGATGTTTATAGCAGCAATGTCCACAATAGCCAAACTGTGGAAAGAGCCAAGATGTCCATCGACAGATGAACGGATAAAGAAGAAGTGGTATATATACACAATGGAATATTATGCAGCCATCAGAAGGAATGAGATCTTGCCATTTGCAACGACGTGGATGGAACTGGAGGGTGTTATGCTGAGTGAAATAAGTCAATCAGAGAAAGACATGTATCATATGACCTCACTGATATGAGGAATTCTTAATCTCAGGAAACAAACTGACAGTTGCTGAGTGGTGGGGGGTGGGAGGGATTGGGTGGCTGGGTGACAGACATTGGGGAGGGTATGTGCTATGGTGAGCGCTGTGAATTGTGCAAGACTGTTGAATCACAGATCTGTACTTCTGAAACAAATAATGCAACATATGTTAAGAAAAAAGGAAAAGAAGAAAATAGGAGGGGAAGAATGAAGGGGTGTAAGTCAGAGGGGGAGACGAACCATGAGAGATGATGGACTCAGAAAAACAAATTGAGGGTTCTAGAGGGGAGGGGTGTGGGGGGATGGGTTAGCCTGGTGATGGGTATTAAGGAGGGCACATTCTGCGTGGAGCACTGGGTGTTGTGCACAAATAATGAATCATGGAACACTACATCAAGAACTAATGATGTAATGTATGGTGATTAACATAACAATAAAAAAATTTTTTTAAGAATTAAAAGAAGAAGAAGATAGCAGGAGGGGAAGAATGAAGTGGAGTAAGTCGGAGGGGGAGACGAACCATGAGAGACGATGGACTCTGAAAAACAAACTGAGGGTTCTAGAGGGGAGGGGGGTGGGGGGATGGGTTAGCCTGGTGATGGGTATTAAAGAGGGCACATTCTGCATGGAGCACTGGGTGTTATGCACAAACAATGAATCATGGAACACATCAAAAACTAATGATGTAATGTATGGTGATTAACATAACAATAAAAAAATTATTTAAAAAAATCAATAAATGACAAATCAATCAAAGGACATGAGCAATAAAACAAGAGCCTCCTTTTCCTTCCTCCTCCTGGAAGGAGGCAGACGTGCACATGAAGACTGAGAGGTGTGAGTGTGTGTGTGAGTTTACACACGTATTAGTTATTTTGTAGCACAAAAATAAGGCCCTGTCCCCAAATGTTATCAATCAAAATTCCAAGAATCAGGATTCTCGCACTCCAGGGCCTGCCTTTCTCCATAAATCATGCTTGGGAGGAAAAAAAAACATTTAAAATTTATCAACGTACCTTAAACTGAGATCAATTCTCTAGGAAAATAGTCTGGGGAAATTAGTATCAAAAAATAATATTTTATGGTTCAGTGTCTTATTTTCCTCAGAGGGGCAGATTTCAACCCCAAGCTTACCGCAAGTAGTTGGGGTAAAAGAACTGAATTTATTTGAACCCCATTCTACAGTCATATATGGACTCTGCAGAAGGCCACCGCGTGTCTTCCTGAGCAGCGCTGGGCTACTCGCCAGCGAGGCCCTGGTGCCCCAGGAGCTTCACGGCCATCTGTTTGCATCCAGCTTCAATGCTGACGCTGAGGAGCAAGAATATTCCTGACTATGGCTCTTCCTCCCACTCGACCACTTTTCTGATGGCATTGTCTCTTTGAAAACACTTCCACTTTGCTATGAACAGTTCCGGCAATAACCGAGTTGGTTTGGTTCTGGGTACTTAATCCACAAGTACCTCGCCAAGTAGATGTTCCTCCTACGTCTATTTTGCAGGTCACAAAAATGGGAAGATAGCTGTACTGAGTGTTCCGATTCCCACTCTCTAGCACCCTCGACCCGACTCTGGTACCATTTTTCAGCAACTTCCCAAGATCCCACAGCGAGCAGGTGGGGGAGGACCAGGCCTGGCTGGCGTTAGAAAGCACACACTCCGCTCTGGGTTGTGTAACAATCAAAATGTTGCCACCAGTGCGACAGCTACTGTTTATAGCTGGGTCACCGGTGGATGTCTTGCTACCCTCTTCTCCCTTCCAAGAAGACAGGCAGCTCTTCAAGCCTGCCTTGTATCCCACCCCAGCTTTCTGGCCTCATCTCCAATACAGCCAACGTGCACCTCACCAAATCTTTCACTCTCCAGGCCTGACGCGGTGCAGCATGCAATGACTAGATCTCTGAGCATGTCCCTCTTGAATCCCCTCATGCTATCTGAACCAACGATGGGAAACCTACCAGTCTCTTCACAAGGAAAGTGAAACATGGTGTCACTGTTGGCTGTTCCTGGCATGCCAGGCCCTTCCACGTATGCCTCTGGAGTAGGCGACAGAGGAAGCCCCTTGTTTCCTGCCCCCACCCCCACACTCACCACCTCAGGCTGGTGCAGAATTATCACCCTCTATGTCTTTTTTTTTTTCAAAGATTTTATTTATTTATTTGGCAGAGAGATACGGAGAGAGAACAAGTAGGAAGAGAGGCAGGCAGAGGGAGAGGGAGAAGCAGGCTCCCCGCCGAGCAGGAAGCCCAAGGTGGGGCTTGATCCCAGGACCCTGGGATCATGACCTGAGCAGAAGGCAGCCGCTTAACTGACTGAGCCACCCAGGCGCCCCTCCCTCTATGTCTTGACCACAGTGGAGAAGTTGCTAAGGCACCACCTAGTCCAGAACAGCACATCCATTGTCAGCCCCGTGCCCTGCCAAGCCAGCACCTTGCCCCTGCAGGGTCCCTTTCACATCTGCTCTCCTGGCTCACTCCAAACTTGCCTCCACACCAGAGACGAATCTCACCAATACACATCAGGTGCAGTTGGTGGCTCCCTAGTTCATTCCAGATGAAATCCCAGCTCCAGGATCCGGCCCTCGCGTCAACTGCATCTCACCCAACCTCTCCTTTCCGTGCCAAGACCCTCTTCCAAACAGCACACTTACTTCCCCCCACACCCCAACCTTCCACCTCACTGCCTGTGTCACTGTGGGCCCATCACTTAACTTTTCTGGATTACAGTCTCAAACTAGAAAAGAGTGGGGATAACCCCAACTCCCTCATAAAGTGGTTTTAAAGATGGGATGACCTTATATACGCAACGCAAGCCTTGAAATACATGGTGCCTGGACGTGTTAACAGGGAGACTCCAGGGCGGCTGGTGACTGCCTAACAGGGACAAGTTACACAGCCTCTCGATGCCTCACGTTCCTGACCTGAAGCCAAGGAATGCGAGCACGACCTGCCCCACAGGGTTTTCTCTGAAAACTGAGTGGTTTAGACCCTTGCCAAGCACCAGCTTGTGACAAACAACTGGGGAGCCCTAGCTGCCATCATCATCACTGACGTGGAGAACAAAGGCAAAAGAAATGTAGATAAAATTTCCCTACAACTTACAGCCCACTGATAAATACCTGAGACAGGCAGAGTATGACATTCCTCCAGGAACTCCCAACTGCCTTCACGTTGATGCTTGGCTAGAGGTAAAAAGCAATCTTAGCTTGACAACAGCCAGACCTCCAGGATCCTGGAAATCTCCTTCAATATATGAACATCCTTTTGGAAATGTCCTTTATCTCTATCCACCCCGCAACGTAAAACTACGTAGTCATTCCTCACGACCTCAGTGCAGCTCCTTCTGTACACGGCTCCTGTCCTCATGCTTTAATAAAAACAAAAACACCTTTTTGCACCAAAAAAGTCTCAGGAATTCTTTCTTGGCTATTTGCTCCTGGCCCACATCAATCATTATCATCATCATCAACATCATCCCTGGTCCACCAGGAGAACCTCTGATCCTGTCAAAGCTCCCTGGGCTCCTCATCATGAGCACTGGGTTAGCACATGTCAGATCTGGGGTCCAGGGGAGTTCTTGAGCATATCTACTGTACAAAACCAATAAGCAACCGTGGCTTACAGTTTTCAACACTTCCCATGTACCAAGCACCGCCCTGTGAACTGCACACACACATGGTGGAGCATTCTCTCTCTCCCAGATAGGTAGGAGACTTGCCTTGCCCCAGACAGCAGCAAAGCCTTTCTGTTCTTCCCACCACCAGCCTGCCCCTGATCCTGGAGCAGGGCGAGGAGTCTCCCTGGGGTGAGCCAGAAGGAGGTCTGGCCAGGGTCCTGGGCACAGATGAGTGTCTTTCCAGTGGATGACCAGGGGTCAACTGCCTGACTCCAGCTGAAAGGCAGTTCCTTTTTTTTTTTTTTTTTTTTTTTTAGGATTTTATTTATTTGAGAGCTAGAGAGAGCATGAGCGGGGAGGAGGGGCAGAAGGAGAGGGAGAAGCAGACTCCCTGCTGAGCAGGGAGCCCGATGTGGGACTCGATCCCAGGACCCCGGGATCATGACCTGAGCCAAAGGCGGAGGCTTCACCGACAGAGCCCCCCAGGCGCCCCTGGAAGGCAATTCTTACCAGAGAGAAACGAGTTCAGTTTGTACGACATTCACCGCTGTTCCCTAACAACCTCAAGATTGAATGGCTGCAAAGACCAATAACCACATGTTAGCTCTTTTGGGGTTGGGGAGGGTCCTGGGGAGGGGGGTTGGGAGCAGGTCTGCTGCGCAGTTCCGCTCGGGGTCTCTCCCGAGACTGCAGTCAGAGGGTGGCTGGCCCTAAAGCTGCCGTCCCTCCCATGCTGGGGTCTGCACTGGGGAGACTCCAACAGCCGGGGCTTCTGGGACACTTCCCTACAAGCCTCTCTACCACATGGTGACAGCATGTGTCCTGGCATGGCTGCTCCGAGCTCCAAAAGGGGCATGTTCAGAGAGAGACGGAGCCAAGAACACACTGCCTCACCTTTTCTAAAGGAGGTCCAGGAGCCTCATTCCCCATCGGGGCTGTCACAGGCCGGCCCGTTTTCAAGAGGACTGACTTTCAATGGGGCAGGGGCGGAGTTCGGTAAGAACCTGTGGGATGGGGGAATGTCGTTGTGGCCATTTGTGGAATATGCCATCTGCCATCATCTGGCTCCCAGGCAGCGTTCCGGACCGTACTGCCGTGGAGGCTAACATTTCTCCCCATCTCACTTGCCTGATTTTGAGATCCATCCCTTCCTCCATTCCAGCTCAAGATGTTATCCTGTTTCTGAGGCAGGAAACTCACTCCACAAGCAGTTATCCATGTCTCTGATTTACACTTAGACCAGCAGCCTTTGAACATCATTTGTCCATATGTGTAAAATTGGTTTTCTTCTTCCTGGAAGGTATGTCAGGTCTGGCTGGGTGGGGCGATTGGAAGGGGAGCCATCTGGGGTAAATTAAGAATGGGATGCATGCCCAAGAGCAATTGATAATGTCCCCCCCCCCACACCTGACCCTCCCTATAAACATGCTTTCCTTGTAAGGTAAGCCAGTGAAAAGATGACATCCTGAGGCCATAGAGCTAAGGGATGGAGGGGGTGAATCTGGGGTTTGAACCCAAGCCATCTGACCCCAATGTCTTAACCCCCATCCAACTGTGATCCTCATAGTGAAATGGCCTCTGCATCTCCAAAGCCCTCGTCAATCACCTGGAGGGTGAGCACTCTTAACACAGGTCGCTGGGTCCAGAGGCTCAGGTGCAGGGAGGGGATAAGAATGTGCATTTCCTATTTATTTGTTTATTTAAGATTTTATTTTTAAGTAATCTCTACACCCAACGTGGGGCTTCAACTCACAACCCCAAGATCAAGAGCGGCATGCTCTACCCACTGAGCCAGCCAGGCACCCCAAGAATTTTCATTTCTAACAAGCTCCTATGTGCCTGCCTCAGTGCTCTGGCCCAAAGGCCTGAGAATAGCCCTGCACTCAGTATCTGAACAGTGACACTGCCCCATCACCAATTACTGTAAGAAATCAAATAACAGAATTCAAAAAGGAAGTGTGTTTATCTTTCCTCTGAATACAGCAGGAAATCATTGCGTGAGGAATGAATATAAGAAACCTAAACCTTTGTTAAAACTTAAATGTATGTTTATGCATGCATGTGTTTTAAGTGTATATTTTTTAGTTCACAAACAAAATTGGTTTCCCTTTTAATAAAAATTGCATGTGATTTTTTTTTTTTTGATCAAAGAATGCAGACTATGCCTCTGAAAAGTAATCAGCTCTATTAAAAAGTAAAAGACGGGTGTAATTACTAACATCAGCATTATGCTTGTGGTCTGGTCCACCTCCGTGGCCAGCAGCTGTCCACTCAGAAGCCACCCACGATCCCTGCAGGACAAGCTGCAGACCCAAACCATGAAATCTCAGGCCACAGCTTTTTGGTAGCCCTGTTCTTACCATTATTATTCTAATAAGAAATGCTAAGCGGCATCACCAGGAAACCACGTGAACTATCTGTGTAAAAACCACGTGAGCTGCAAAAATTTTTCTTATTATTGTTATTTCAATTTCTAGATATTTCATTGTAAAGAGAGAAATCACAGGCCTGGCTGAGACTTAATCTGGCATTTTGTGGTGCCGTGAGGAATATTTCTCTCCTAATCTCTACTTAAAGTGTAAGTAAGAGTGCCTCTATCCCTTGCCATGAACAAAAAGCACAAAAGGGTTCAGAAAGTAATAACAAAGATAAATAACTTGGCAATAAAATTTCAGCTCCAGTAATTTTCCATTTATATTTTCTCACTGAATCATGTAGTCCTGAGCACTGCACTTTCAACGTCTGAGCTGCATCGTGCAAAGTCATTTCATATCTAATGCTTCCCAGTGAGCCCGAAACCAGCACCCTGCTCCTCGTGCTGGCGCAGTCAGTGAGTTCTATGGTCGCCCTGCAACGGACCTTCCTGTACCATTTCCTGGTCTTTCTCAGGCAATCGATCTCAACATCTTAGAGAGAATGAATTGTCAGTCAACCTCTTCCAGCAAAGGGGGCTTCAGATGTGATTACTTAGGACACGTACCCTTGGAAGCAAATGCTGTGTGTTTTCCTATGTGAAACCACTGATGTGGTTTTCAGCCAGCAAGTGTGGGCCTGACTAGCAAAGCAATTTCCAAGTGCATTAGGGGACCTCAGGGAATGTTCCAGAGAGAGAAAGGTAGAAGGAGGGAGGAAGGGAGCAGGAGGGGTGGGCTCCTCATGTGCCTATAGGAACAGCACTTCTGCTCCATTGAAAGACCTCCCTCAAACTCAAGATATGTATCGTTATATATTATTATAGATATTATACATTATTACCATATTATTTAGAATACCCATTCATCAGTTGATGGACACTGGGTTGTTTCCACTTCCAGGTAATGCTGTGCTGATCATTCTGTGGGTTAAGCTTTGTCAGGCATGGAGAGAAGGGGGGCCTGCAGGAAAAGATACATTCCGAGACAGGAAGGCAGCATGGGCAAGCCATGGCCTTCAGACCAGGGCAGAAGGGGCCCTGGCAGGCTGAGCGAGGCCACTGCGAAGGAGCTGTGCAGACAGTGACCGTGCTCTGGCCACTGTGCACTGAGCTCTTTGCACCGAGGACCTCATTTAATCCCCTCCCTAGCTTGTGACCATTTCCTCATTTTACAGATGAGGCTTGCCCAAGGAAAGGGAAACTGAGGCTTGCCCAAGGTCACACGCTAGGACTCAAATCCAAGCTTTCCAGGCTCCAAAGACCGGGTTTTCAGCTAGGACACTATCGAGGTCCCGGAGTGAATCGGGGGCAGGGGGTACGCATGGACCCCAGCAGTGTTTGTCTCTTGCCAACCACCCTCTGCAGGCTCACCTGCCCAGCAGCTTCCTCCCACAATAACCCCCCTACCCCCTTTGGCCAGAACACCTGATACCAGTGGCTGAGTCCCTGTTAACAAACCCCAGCCAGCTCTTAAACTGCCTTCTAAGGCAGAATTTTAATTCTCCCACAAGATAAGTCTCCCTGAACCAAATCTCATTAATAAAAGACAAGAAATAAATTTTAACAAAGGCCTGCCTCTGCAGCAGCACGCTGTCACAAACTTGCCCCCCTTGAACCAAAAGATTTTTCTCAGCAGAGCAAACTCGTCTCCCTCCTTTTCAGCAGGTCCTCGGATCACCAGCCTGGAAGCAGCCCGAGTGTGAACTCATATTCGCATGTGTGCTGTACCTTCGTTCTTCCTTGTAGAAAAATACAAATCTCTATGGCGTATTTAAAACATGCCATTAATTACTGAACATTGTCTGGGTTTGGAAAGGGAAAAAAAAAAAAAAAAGAAAAAGAGCACCTAATCGGAGACTCCCTTTCAGTCTGAAGATGTTCTGGGGAACCTGGGAGGAAGTCGCTGGACTGTGACTGGCTGTCCCCCCAGAGCCGGCTGGTGACAGAAGACGCGAGTGCCACTCAGCAGAAAGGCGCAGCCGCGGGACGCCCAGCACAGCCGCGGGACACCCAGAGCCGTGGCTCAAGGTAGACCCTGGCTTGGCACTGATGAAGCCACTTCGTTTGGCTGCATGGTCAGAAAACCTGCTGGGGTAGAGGGGCCAGATGCCGGGCCCAGGACGACGTGTCCAGCAGGCGATACAGGGTTCTGCTCGCCTCCAGCAGGAGCCGTGCCAAGGCCGCCCTCTGTCAGCCACGCCGTCCAAGAGGCAGGGTGTCCTCCTGCTCAGACGTCTGCAAGGGGCGTGCTTGCTCCTGTCTTCCTTCTAGAGCTGCCTGCTTTCCCTTCAAGTTTACTTATGCTTATTCCCCACATCGCTGCTCAACAGACGAGAGGGCTCGCTAGGACCCCTCCAGCCCTGGATCAGAGGCAAGCAGCACAGGGAGGCATGTTTCCCGGCTGCATTGTGTCTGCCGGCAGTTTCAAAGAGCAGGGATGGTGCCGTGGGCCCCAGCCACGCCCGGCAGGTAGCCCACAACGGCCGCTCATTTCAGGCTGCTCCTCGCCCGCCACACTAGCTTTGTGTTTTGCATCCGCACAGTGCCCTGCAAAGCCAGGATTAGCTACCAAGGAGTACTGCAGAAGAGAGAGAAAGGAGAACCCGCAGACGCCCCGCCGGCAGTTCTGAACAATGTCGTAAAGCAGTGCGGGCTCCACACAGTTCAGATCAATCGCAAACTGTGTTCTGGGTCCTCCTGCATCCAGACAGCAGCCTGCCGCATCCTTCACTGTTTGGCTGTGATTTGGGGCTCAGTGACCGCCCTTAAGGAATTGGGTGCTGCGGCCAGGATGCAGATGCCATGTGTAGAAGCTGCTTTTAGGCCACCGACTTGAGCAATGGAAGCCTGAGGAAGGAAGAAGGGCGCACGGGGACCCCAGCCTCCGGGCTGAATATAGACAGGCCCATTAGGTGACCCACCTCAAAACATCCATAAGCCCGCCTGACCAATGGGTCACTCACACCTGGACACAGGTACCAAAAAAAGGGAAATTCTTTATGTCCCCACATACCTCCTCACTACCTGCCTTAACAGCCCCCACCACTGCCGCGTGGCAGACAGTCTGTCCCTCCGGTCCTGCCCACCACTCCCTGGCGGTGTATTCAATAAATTTCTAGCTTTGTTCTGCCTTGTAAGACTTCTTCCACTGCCGTGCCGCCGGCCCCCATCTAATCGGGAGACCCCACACTATGAACTGAGGGTGCAGGACCATGGACGGCCACCCTCTGACTTCCTCGCGAGACCCTCGGCTCTCACTCCCTCAGTGACTTGACTTTGCTGACGACATTCAGGGAGGTTGTCATTAGGGTGACCAACCTGTCCCTGTCTGCCCGACACTCTCTCTGTTTTAGCATGGAAAGTCCCACATCCTGGGAACCCCCCCATCCCCGTCTCAGGCAAACGGGGGCAGTGGCTCACCTCAGCTGACTTCCCGATCCTTACTGGACAATCCCACCACATTTTTATTCGTTCATTTAATAATCAGTCAGCAACTATTCAGTGAGCACCTACTATGTGCCAGGCACCATTCCAACAGCGAACACAGCTGTGAACAAAGCGAAGCCAGCTCACACAGGAGACAGACAACAAGCAGCTAAGGTAGCCCATAATGAGCATACGGCACGTGGTAATAGTGCTGGAGCCAGAAATAAAACTGAGTGAGGGAGAGAGCATGCTGGGGCTGAGCTAACACTCTGTTAAACGTCTGTGAAAGTACCACCAATACACAGGCATTCTAAAGTTTCGGGTAGGAGCCGAAGGCTTCAAGGCAGCACCCCGGGGAATTGGCAGAAGTACAGGGGAATACATCAGATGGCTTGTCTTTTCTAAAGAAGCAAGGTGACCATGTCTGACAATTAGGTTTCCCATCTCCTACTGGGAAAAATCTACCACACCAGCCCACCCAACCAAGTTAGACTGTCCTTAACCAGGTGTCTACACCTATGTCATGGGCGACCCCACCTGTGCACCCGAGACACAGTGCTGCTCCCACACATGGTGATCGAGGCAGGGCTCTGTCAGCTTGGAGACAGCGAGGACGATGGGCACCAGGGCCACCCTCTTTGGTATAAATGTCCCTGAACAAAGTGCACTGAAAAGCAAGAGAGGGCCTGCCACAGTGCCTGAGCAGGCAGAGCTGAGCATGATTTGATCTTTGCAGAGCTCAAGACTCACCAAGAGGAAGACGCACCAAGGGGAAAACAGCTGTTTGCATTCAGTATTCTGAGCCCTTCCATATAAACCCTAATGTTCATGGTAATCCCATAATGTACCAACCTGATGTTATAAATCAATTTCTCAAAATGTACTAACTACTAACTGAGGCTCAAAAAGAATAATAAAGGACACGAGTCACACCACCCAGCTTGTGCCACAAGACCCCAGATGTGAACCCAGCTAGTCTGACTTCTGAGTTCTTTCAAAAGCACCACAGAGATGCATCAACCCCTTATGTGTTTTGTAACTCTCAATTGATTAGTGTCCATGTAAATGATGACTAGGTAGATAATTATATAAACTTTGCAACATAAATAAATCTAAACACACCAGACTTTGCAGAGAAACACGAAGCCTCAAACAAGGCTTGCTGGTTGTGCACGTGCTCTGAGGAATGCAGAGAGGTGGCCTTGGCCAGTGCCCTGCCACCACGACGTGGCCCCTCAAATATTTCTGTTAAACCAGAAATGCTCCACGGCCAACAGAAGACGGACCAACATACCTGAGCACAAAAGCATTATAATATCAGAGAGCAAACCAGCAGAAAGAGATAGGCATCTGTTAGCTTACTCCTGACAGTATTTGTTTTCTGTGTTTTTTATTGGAAGAACTTGTTTCATAGATAACTCAAAACAAGTTATTTGAAAGAAAATATATTTTGCTTATACTTGGAATAAGAAAAGGCAGTAATGCTGGAAAGAAACGCAGATTAAAAATAAGATCAAAGAATAAATAATATATAAATTGGCAATTAACGCATAGCCACCCAAAGGTAGGTGATTCATAAACTGGCTGAAAAAGTTCAACTGATGATTTTTAAACACCAACTATGTTCTGGGGAAATTTTAAATCATCCTCCAATTTACTGATAGTTTAAATACTATGTTACAATCTGCAAGAGAAAATATTCATTCTGGGGGAAAGTCCCTAGAGATAGCATTATGATGGGAAGAAAGACAACTGTGGGGGGCGGAGCAAGATGGCGGAGGAGTAGGAGACCTAGATTTCCTCTGGTCTCAGGAATTCATCTGAATAGGGATCAAACCATTCTGAACACCTACGAACTCAACAGGGGATCGAAAGGAAAGTAGCAACAACTCTCTGAACAGAGAAGGGACCACTTACTGGAAGGGAAGTGAGGAGAAGTGAATCCGAGGCGATATTCGGGAGGATAGACGGCGGGGGAGGGGCCTCCCTCGGCCGCTTCTGGCAAGTAATAGAGCCGCGGAGCACAAAATCGGAACTTTTAGAGGTCGGCTCTGCTGAGGGACGTCGCTGCAGTGGCTAAGCGGGGGGTGGAATCCTCCCGGGACAGTGTGATCTCAGGACCCTTGGGATCACAGAACAACCAGGGGTGCCTGAGTGCAGCAGAGCTCCCAGGTATTGGAGCGGGGAAGCGGCTGCAGAGATGCAGCCGAGGCGCAGGCTCTAAGCTCGGGGTTGCCATAAACTGTGATCCGCGGCCCAGTCGGGCCACTGCTCCTCCAGCAGGGACCCAACAAGCAGCAGATCCGGGGAGACTCCCCTCCCTCCCCCAGGAGGAGCGGCGCGGGAGCGCACCACGGGGATCTGCTGGGTTTGGAGACTCCACACGGGGTCGGGTGCCAGAGATACAAACGCTCGGTCACAGGCCGGGTGAGCACGGAGTGCGGCCGGAGACCGGGGACATGGGAGTGACTGCTTTTCTCTGGGGGTGCACTGAGGAGCGGGGCCCCGAGTTCTCAGCTCCTCCGAGTGGAGATTGGGAGGCCACCATTTCTGCCCTGGTCCTCCAAAGCTGTACCGAGAGCTTGCAGGGAACAAAACCTCCTGAGAGCAAACCCAAGCAGCTTGCTTTGCCCGGACCAACAAGGGCGGGGCAATTCCGCCTCCGGCAAAGACATTTGGGAACCACGGCAACAGGCCCCTCCCCCAGAAGATCAGCACGAACAGCCAGCCAGCCAAGACCAAGTTTACCGATCAAGGAGAACGGGAGAACTCCAGCGCTAGGGGAATACTGCACATAGCATTCATGGCTTCTTTTTACCATGATTGATTAGTTCATCAAAGTTAATTTTTTAACTGTTTTTTTTTAATTTTTCTTTTTCCCTTTTTCAACCAACATCTTATCAATCCCTTTTTTAAAAAAACATTTTTTATTTTTCATTTTTAGAGTCATATTTTATCCCTTCATAGTAGTTACCCTTATTTTTGGCATATATATATAAGTTATTCTCTCTTTAAAATTTTGAGATACAGTTTCTTCTAACAGATCAACATATACCCTAAATCACTAGTGTATGGCTTTGTTCTAGTCTCCTGCCTGATCACATTCTCTCCTTTTTTTTTTTAAATCTTCTTCTTTCTTTTTTCAAACAACTTATCAATTCCTTTTATAAAATCTTTTATACTTTTCATCTTTACAGTCATCTTCCATCCCTTCATTGTATCAACCCTTATTTTGTACATATATGTCTTTCTTCCTTTAAAATTTTAGGAGACACTTTTTTTCTAACAGACCAAAATACGCCCAAAATCTAGTGTGTGGCACTGATCTATGCACTAGCCTGACCATATTTGATCATATTCTGCTTTTTTTGTATTCTTCTGTTTTTGTTTTTATCTTTTTTTTTCCTCTTTCTTTTTTCTTTTTTTTCCCTTCCTTTTCCCCTGGTTTCAGGTCTTCTCTGATTTCTATACAATATATTTGCTGGGGACGTTGTTAACCTGTTAGCATTTTGTTCTCTCATTCATCTATTCTCCTCTGGACAAAATGACAAGACGAAAATATCACCTCAGCAAGAAGAACAAGAGGTAGTACCGTCTGCCAGGGACCTACTCAATATGGACATTAATACGATGTCGGACCTAGAGTTCAGAATCATGACTTTAAAGATACTAGCTGGGGTTGAAAAAAGCGTGGAAGTTATTAGAGAAACCCTTTCTGGAGAAATGAAAGCACTAAAATCTAACCAAGTAAAAATCAAAAAGGCTATTGATGAGGTGCAATCAAAAACGGGGGCACTAACTGCTAGGATAAATGAGGCAGAAGAGAGAATCAGTGATATAGAAGACCAAATGATGGAAAATAAAGAGGCTGAGAAAAAGAGAAAGAAACAACTACAGGATCATGAGGGCAGAATTAGAGAGGTAAGTGATACATAAGACGAAACAACATTAGAATAATTGGGATCCCAGAAGAAGAAGAAAGAGACAGAGGGGCAGAAGGTATATTGGAGCAAATAATAGCAGAGAACTTCCCTAATGTGAGGAAGGAAACAGGCATCAAAATACAGGAGGCACAGAGAACCCATCTCAAAATCAGTAAAAATAGGTCAACACCCCGACATCTAATAGTAAAACTTACGAGTCTCAGAGACAAAGAGAAAATCCTGAAGGCAGCTCAGGAGAGGAGATATGTAACCTACAATGGTAGAAATATTAGATTGGCAACAGACCTATCCACAGAGACCTGGCAGGCCAGAAAAGACTGGCAAGATATCTTCAGGCACTAAACGAGAAAAACATGCAGCCAAGAATACTATATCCAGCTAGGCTGTCACTGAAAATAGAAGGAGAGATAAAAAGCTTCCAGAACAAACAAAAACTAAAGGAATTTGCAAACACGAAACCAGCCCTCCAAGAAATATTGAAAGGGGTCCTCTAAGCAAAGAGAGAGCCTAAAAGCAACATAGATCAGAAAGTAACACAGACAATATACAGTCACAGTCACAGTCACCTTACAGGAATACAAGGGCACTAAATTCATACCTTTCAATAGTTACCCTGAATGTACATGGGCTCAATGCCCCAATCAAAAGACACAGGCTAACAGATTGGATTAAAAAACAAGACCGATCAATATGCTGTCTGCAAGAGACTCATTTTAGACCCAAAGACACCCCCACATTGAAAGTGAGGGGGTGGAAAACCATTTACCGTGCTAATGGACACCAAAAGAAAGCTGGGGTGGCAATCTTTATATCAGACAAATTAGATTTTAAAACAAACACTGTAATAAGAGATGAGGAAGGACACTATATCCTACTTAAAGGGTCTATCCAACAAGAAGATCTAACAAATGTAAATATCTATGCCCCGAACTGGGAGCAGCCAATTATATAAGGCAATTAATAACAAAAGCAAAGAAACACATTGACAACAATACAATAATAGTGGGGGACGTTAACACCCCCCTGACTGAAATGGACAGATCATCTAAGCAAAAGATCAACAAGGAAATAAAGACTTTAAATGACACACTGGACCAAATGGACTTCACAGACATATTCAGAACATTCCATCCCAAAGCAATGGAATACACATGCTTCTCTAGTGCCCATGGAACATTCTCCAGGCTTGATCACATCCTAGGTCACAAATCAGGTCTCAACCGGTACCAAAAGATTGGGATTATTCCCTGCATATTTTCAGACCACAATGCTTTGAAAGTACAACTCAATCACAAGAGGAAAGTTGGGAAGAACACAAATACATGGAGGCTAAAGATCACGCTACTAAGGAATGAATGGGTCAACCAGGAAATTAAAGAAAAATTTAAAAAATTCATGGAAACCAATGAAAATGAAAACACAACTGTGCAAAATCTTTGGGATACAGCAAAGGCAGTCCTGAGAGGAAAGTATAGAGTAATACAAGCTTTTCTAAAGAAACAAGAAAGGTCTCAAATACACAACCTAACCCTACGCCTAAAGGAGCTGGAGAAAGAACAGCAAATAAAGCCTAAACCCAGCAGGAGAAGAGAAATCATAAAGATCACAGCAGAAATCAATGAACTAGAAACCAAAAGAACAGTAGAACAGATCAATGAAACTAGGAGCTGGTTCTTTGAAAGAATTAACAAGATTGATAAACCCCTGGCCAGACTTATCCAAAAGAAAAGAGAAAGGACCCAAATCAACAAAATCATGAATGAAAGAGGAGAGATCACAACCAACACCAAAAAGATACAAACAATTATAAGAACATATTATGAGCAACTCTATGCCAGCAAATTAGATAACCTGGAAGAAATGGATGCATTCCTAGAGATGTATCAAATACCAAAACTGAACCAGGAAGAAATAGAAAACCTGAACAGACCTATAGCCACTAAAGAAATTGAAGCAGTCATCAAAAATCTCCCAAGAAAAAAAAGCCCAGGGCCAGATGGCTTCCCAAGGGAATTCTATCAGACATTTAAAGAAGAATTAATACCTATTCTCCTGAAACTGTTCCAAAAAATAGAAATGGAAGGAAAAATTCCAAATTCATTTTATGAGGCCAGCATTACCTTGATCCCAAAACCAGACAAAGACCCCATCAAAAAGGAGAATTACAGACCAATATCCTTGATGAACATGGATGCAAAAATTGTCACCAAAATCCTCGCCAATAGGATCCAACAGTACATTAAAAGGATTATTCACCACGACCAAGTGGAATTTATCCCTGGACTGCAAGGATGGTTCAACATCCGCAAATCAATCAACGTGATACAATACATTAACAAAAGAGGAACTGGAATCATATGATCCTCTCAATAGATGTAGAAAAAGCATTTGACAAAGTACAGCATCCTTTCTTGATCAAAACTCTTCAGAGTATAGGGATAGAGGGTACATACCTTAATATCATAAAAGCCATCTATGAAAAACCTACAGCAAATATCATTCTCAATGGGGAAAAGCTGAGAGCTTTTCCCCTAAGGTCGGGAATGCGGCAGGGATGTCCACTCTCACCACTGCTATTCTACATGGTATTAGAAGTCCTAGCCACAGCTATCAGACAACAAAAAGAAATCAAAGGCATCGAAATCGGCAAAGAGGAAGTCAAACTCTCACTCTTTGCAGATGATATGATACTGTATGTGGAAAACCCAAAAGACTCCACCCCAAAACTGCTAGAACTCATACAGGAATTCAGTCAAGTGGCAGGATATAAAATCAATGCACAAAAATCAGTGGCATTCCTACACACCAACAACAAGACTGAAGAGAGACAAATCAAGGAGTCGATCCCATTCACAATTGCACCCAAAACCATAAGACACCTAGGAATAAATCTAACCAAAGAGGCAAAGGATCTGTACTCAGAAACTATTAAATACTCATGAAAGAAATTGAAGAAGACACAAAGAAATGGAAAAACGTTCCATGCTCATGGATTGGAAGAACAAATATTATGAAGATGTCAACGCTACCTAGAGCAATGTACACATTCAATGCAATCCCCATCAAAATACCATCCACTTTTTTCAAAGAAATGGAACAAATAATCCTAAAATTTGTATGGAACCAGAAGAGACCTCCAATAGCCAGAGGAATATTGAAAAAGAAAAGCAAAGCTGGCGGCATCACAATTCCGGACTTCCAGCTCTATTACAAAGCTGTCAGCATCAAGACAGTATGGTACTGGCATAAAAACAGACACATAGATCAATGGAACAGAATAGAGAGCCCAGGAATGGACCCTCAACTCTATGGTCAACTCATCTTTGACAAAGCAGGAAAGAATGTCCAATGGAAAAAAGACAGTCTCTTCAACAAATGGTGTTGGGAAAATTGGACAGTCTCATGCAGAAGAATGAAACTGGACCATTTCCTTACACCACACACAAAAATAGACTCCAAATGGTTGAAAGACCTAAACGTGAGACAGGAGTCCATCCAAATCCTAAAGGAGAACACAGGCAGCAACCTCTTCGACCTCAGCCGCAGCAACTTCTTCCTAGAAACATCGCCAAAGGCAAGGGAAGCAAGGGCAAAAATGAACTCTTGGAATTTCATCAAGATAAAAAGCTTTTGCATAGCAAAAGAAACACTCTACAAAACCATAAGACAACCGACAGAATGGGAGAAAATATTTGCAAATGACATATCAGATAAAGGGCTAGTATCCAAAATCTATTAAGAACTTATCAAACTCGACACCCAAAGAACAAATAATCTAATCAAGAAATGGGCAGAAGACATGAACACACATTTTTCCAAAGAAGACATCCAAATGGCCAACAGACACATGAAAAAGTGCTCAACATCGCTCGGCATCAGGGAAATCCAAATCAAAACCTCAATGAGATACCACCTCACACCCGTCAGAATGGCTAAAATTAACAAGTCAGGAAACGACAGATATTGGCGGGGATATAGAGAAAGGGGAACCCTCCTACACTGTTGGTGGGAATGCAAGCTGGTGCAACCACTCTGGAAAACAGTATGGAGGTTCCTCAAACAGTTGAAAATAGAGCTACCATACGATCCAGCAATTGCACTACTGGGTATTTACCACAAAGATACAAATGTAGGGTTCCGAAGGGGTACGTGCACCGCAATGTTTATAGCAGCAATATCCACAATGGCCAAACTGTGGAAAGAGCCAAGATGTCCATCGACAGATGAACGGATAAAGAAGAAGTGGTATATATACACAATGGAATATTATGCAGCCATCAAAAGGAATGAGATCTTGCCATTGCAACGACGTGGATGGAACTGTAGGGGGTTATGCTGAGTGAAATAAGTCAATCAGAGAAAGAAATGTATCATATGACCTCACTGATATGAGGAATTCTTAATCTCAGGAAACAAACTGAGGGTTGCTGGAGTGGTGGGGGGTGTGAGGGATGGGGTGGCTGGGTGATAGACATTGGGGAGGGTATGTGCTAGGGTGAGTGCTGTGAATTGTGCAAGGCTGTTGAATCACAGATCTGTACTTCTGAAACAAATAATGCAACATATGTTAAGGAAAAAGAGAAAGAAGAAGATAGCATGAGAGGAAGAATGAAGGGGAGTAAGTCAGAGGGGGAGACGAACCATGAGAGATGATGGACTCTGAAAAACAAACTGAGTGTTCTAGATGGGAGGAGGTCGGGGGGATGGGTTAGCCTGGTGATGGGTATTAAAGAGGGCCTATTCTGCATGGAGTACTGGGTGTTATGCACAAACAATGAATCATGGAACACTACATCAAAAACTAATGATGTAACATATGGTGATTAACATAACAATAAAAAATTTTTAAAAAAATTTTTCATTATGGCCAGGTACTTTATCAATTTTTGTAAATCTGTAGGCATATAAAAATAATTTATAGTCTCTAGAGAGGGCACACAGACTATATATATATATATATATATATATATATATATATATATATATAATGAAATCAAGTTTATCAGTAGTATTATTCAATTCCTTTGTGTCTTTACCTCTATTTTGTCTCCAAAATAAATCTTCTATTAAGAGGAAAAAAAAAGAAAAGAAAAGAAAGACAAGTGTGGTAATTGCTCTGAGGCTGACACTCCTTCTTCCTTGCCACCGCACTACCTGAGCAGGAGAGATCCTCAGCTCTCAGCATCCTCTATGTTTGTAGGGAGGGGACATGTGCCAGAGCCTGGATAATGGGATGTTAATCAAAGTCTCCTAGAAGTTGGGACTCCTGCAATAGAAACAGTTTGCATAGACCTTCCCTTATTCCTACTGCCTTGAATGTCAATATGATGACTGGAGCTGTGGTGGCCATTTTATTACTATAAGGAAGAAAACGGCAGAGATGTTCGCTCTGATATCGTTGAGCTACTGAACCAGTGCCAAGAGCTGACTGTCTCTAGACCTCCTGTCACTTAAGAAAAATACACTTATTTAAGCCACCGTGAACTAGTTTCGTTTTCTTTCAGCCAAAAAGAATTTTTTTAAGATTTTATTTATGTACTTGAAAGAGAGCAAGTGAGCACAAGCTGGGGGTAGGAGAGCAGAGGGAGAAGCAGGCTTCCCGCTGAGCAGGGATCCCAACGCAGGACTCAGTCCCAGGAACCCGGGATCATGACCTGAGCTGAAGGCAGACCCTTAACCACCTGAGCCACCCAGGTGCCCCTTTAGCAAAATATTTTCTTAACTGGTATATTCCTCATATTATGTGAAGTGGATACAATGGCTACTTATTCTTCTTGATATTGGTAACTACAGAAATAGAAGTTTACATCTTTAAAGGTAACTATTAATGTTCAATAAAAAACAGGACCCACATCTTCTAGGGAAAACAATCAGACAATATAACCCATATAGCAAAGAAAGCAACAAGGAAGCATAAATACAGAAAATAGAATGATAAAACAAAGGTCACGTGTATTCTACCCATTATGACAAAAAAGTAAATGGGTTAAACTTTCTATTAAATGATAACATATCTCATATTGGCACAAACGTATCCAAGTTATGTCTGCAAAAGACACACCAGCATAAAGCAATGAGGAAGAGTTAAAGGCAGAAGGACTACTCACACTATCTTTTATAGTTAAGATAACATATTTCAGAAGAGGTTAAATGACAAAATCTTATCATCACCGAATACATGGATATAGGCATGGAAAAGCATCTGATGAAATTCAACACTCATTCCTGACAAAATTTCTTAGTAAAATCAAATCAGAAGGAAATTTGTTGTCATGGTAAAAAGTAACTCTCCTCACGAAATACTATGCAGAACAGTAAAACACTTAATTCATTAATGCCTGCAAAAAGGTAAAAATCCCCACCATCTTTGTTTTTATCATTGTTCTACCAAAAATAATTAAAAATATTTAAATGATCTCTTCGAAAAATGAAAACAAAGATTATTATTTTCATGCAAAAAAAGTCTAGCTGGAAAACAAAAAAAAAAGGCTACTGAGGTACTGAAGAGAGTCCATTAAATGCCCTGCTAATAAATCAGTGAGTTCCTTTATCCACAATAACCAGCTGAAAACTCTAAGGATTCCATGTACAAGAGCCACGAAAATATAACATACCTCAGGATAATCTCAACAGGAAATGAGCAGGACTTCATGAAAAATATTATAAAATGTTGCTGAGAAATATAAAAGATGATGAAAGAATTGAAAGATACATCACATTCTTGAATGAGAAGGTATGATGTAGTAAAATATCAAACATTTTAAAATCAAACTATAAATTTAATGAAATTCCAATTGAAATGCTAACATGTGGCTTTCTGAAGCTTGACAACATGATTCTACAGTTTATCAAGAAGAATAAATTATAAGATCAGCAGCCTAAAAGATACAAAAGGGAGTGAGAGGGGGATGGGAGGGAAGGGAGGGCATGGAGGGAGATGGAGAGAGATGGAGGGGGGATGGAGGGGGATGGTGGGGGAGGGAGGGGAATGGAGAGAGATGCAGGGGGATGGAGAGGGAGAGAGGGGGACGGAGGGGGACAGAGGGAGATGGAGGGGGATGGAGAGAGATGGAGGGAGATGAAGAAGGTTCAGGGGGATGGAGGGGGATGGAGAGCGATACAGGGGGACGGAGGGGGATGGAAGGCAATGGAGGGGCATACAGGTGGATGGAGTGGGTGGAGGGGGATGGAGGGGGATGGTGAGGAGGGAGGGGGATGGAGGTAGATGAAGAGGGATATAGGGGGACGGAAGGGGATGGAGAGGATGGAGGAGGGTGGAGGGGGCCGGAAGGGAAAGGTGGGGAGTGAGGGGGAAGGAGGGGGATGGAGGGGGATGGTGAGGAGGGAGGGGTGGGGGGATATAGAGGGACAGGGGGGATCAAGAGAGATGGAGAGAGGGAAGAAAGGAAGAAGGAGGGAGGAGGGTAATGGCCCATGTTTGGCTTGTCTCAACAAAACATGAACACTAAATTAAAACATACTGTTACTATCCAGAAACAATCATAGAAATTTAGAAATGAACCCAGGTATACCGTGTGCTAAGAGTGATATTTAAAATCAACAGTACAGAAGTGAATAATTCAACAGACGTGACAACTAGCTGATCATTTAAAGGGATGAAACAAAGTTGGATTCTTACTTCATGACTTGCACTGTTGTAAATTCCACGTGGATTAATGACCACAGAGTTATAAGGGAAGTGATAACTGACAGAAAATATTCATATTATATATGTATAATATTCTTAACACAAAAATCTCCTAAATCAGAAAATGAAAAACACCCAGTAAAAAGTGATCAAAAGATATAAACAGGTAATCACAAAAGAAAAGGCAAATGCTCAAACTCATGAGACACAGAATAAATTCAATAACAACATATGGCTTCTCACCTAGAAGCTTGGGAAAGACTTTTAAGAGTTATAATGCTTGTTTGTGGTCAAATAAAGGTGAAACGGAGAATGTACAGGGCTGGGGAGTATGAACGAGTACACATCAGGATGGAGAGCATCTGATGCTCTCAAACTTGTAGGAAAATATCCTAAGAAATAATCTTAGACGAAGAAAAAGAAATTAAAAACGAGGTGATATGCCAGAGATGTCATAGTTGTAATGGTGAATATTGAGAAAAAACGTCAAGTGACAAGAATACAGAACTGATCATCTACATGATGACGTGTTATGCAGTCACAAAAATTTTCAGAGAATATTTAATGGCATGGGGGAAGAGATGGGCATAAAGCGTACACTGCGTGTCTGCTCACCGCATCACTGGAGTGGACGGTCGGTGTATTTCCACAGATGCATGTCGTATTCAAGTATTCACTGCTTTCTTCATTTGCTCCCTCAGCCTTCATGCTGCACAGCCAGCATGAGGTGTGTGTCAGAGTCAGCGAGACGGAAAGAAACGAGGACCTCTGCCCCCACCATGAGCATGCAGGCAGCAGGTGCCAGGCCAGCGGCAATTCTCAGGAGTGTGCCCCTGCCCTGGGGGTACTTGCTGCGATTCCCTTCTCCTCTGCTGGGAATCTGCTGGGAACTGGTCCCCAGGGTGGTAAGGCAGAGTAGAACCATGGAGTCATGTGTGGGGTCTGAAACCTCGAATGAGGGATTCTTTCTTCCCAGAGAAAGTTGCGTTTTTTTCCCAACATGGAGACAGAGCCTAACCCAGCATGCCAACAATGATATGAGGCAACTCACTTGGCTGAGGTGGCTGGCCTCTCAGATTCATCTGTAGCAGCAACTCACAGCTGAGCATGCTCCCAAACGGGGGCAATATGCCCCTTTGTGGGGGCCCACATGAGCTATGGTCCTCCAAGTTCAAACCCCATCTGTGGCAGAGAAATGGGTTGCCTGGTTCTTGAACTCAAGCTTTGACTTAAGAGAAGTCAATGGTGTTTGGGGAAAATACTTTTTAAAGAAAGATCGCAAAGCCATTGTGTACCTGTGCAAGAATGTACATATTATCTTGCCCGAAACACAGAGAGGGAGCCACTCATATGAATTTCCTCTGCCATTTATATTCTTGAAAATCCCATGCTTTATTGCACTTGGCCATTTTGCAACATCTACTAAGTAACGGCTACATGCCAGGCATTGTACAAGGAGAGGCCAATAGAGACAAGTCAAGAAAACCAAGACAGGGGCGCCTGGGTGGCTCAGATGGTTAAGCGTCTGCCTTCGGCTCAGGTCATGATCCCAGGGTCCTGGGATCGAGTCCCGCATCGGGCTCCCTGCTCCTTGGGAGCCTGCTTCTCCCTCTGCCTCTCTCTCTCTCTCTGTCTGTCTCTCATGAATAAATAAATAAAATCTTAAAAAAAAAAAAAAAAAAAAAAAACAAGACAGGGTCCTTGCTGTTAAGCATCCCACAGTCTGCTTGGGAAAACAAATATAAAAGCGCATAAGCAGGGCTCTGTGAGTGCAGTCAAAGGTGGGGGCGTGGTGCTCTGGGGATCTCGGAGGTGATGCTCCAACCTGCCCCCAGGGAGGTGAGGAAACATGCCACAGAGACAGTGACACCTCAGTTGTCAGCAAGAGTTCTCAGAAGGGGCAGGGGCATCCCCCCATGAGAAGCACAGCACGTAAAAAATGCAGATGTGGGAAGAAGCAAGGAACTTGGAACCTGTGCGTCCTATGACCACCTGGGTGATTTTACATGATTTCTGGTACCCCTTGACATGACCACTCATGTCCAGCTTAGTACACGCTGCTGCCTTTAACCAAGGATTCCTGGCGCCCAGGGGTTTGTCAACAGACCCACAGGGACCCTGAAGCCCCTGAAATGAGCTATAAAATCACATATATTTTCCAAACCCACAGATTTCATCAGATTCTTAAGGGGCTATCACTCCCAAAGGCTCTAGGAGTCATGGAGGTATGGTTAGCTCCTTTGTTTGTCTTTATTTTTTTTAATTCCAGTATAACTAACATACTGTTTTATATTAATTTCAGGTGTACAATATGGTGATTTGATAATTCTATACATTACTCAGTGCTCATCCAATAAGTGTACTCTTACTCCCCATCACCTATTTAACCCATCCCCCCACCCAACTCCCCTCTGGTGACCATCAGTGTGTTCTCTACAGTTAAGAGTCTGTTTTCTGGTTTGTCTTTTTTTTCTTTGTTCATTTGTTTTCTTTCTTTAATTCCACATATAGGTGAAATCAATATGGCATTTATCTTTCTCTGATTGACTTATTTCACTTACCATTATACTCCCTAGGTCCATCCCTGTTGTTGCAAACGGCAAGAATTCATTCTTTTTAATGGCTGAGTAATGTCCCATTGTGTGTATATATATATAAATATATATATACCATATCTTCTTTATCCATTCATCTTTCGATGGACACTTGGGTTGCTTCCATATCTTGGCTATTGGAAATAATGCTGTAATAAACATACGGGGCATATATCTTTCCAAATTAGTGTTTTCACTAATTTCATTTTCTTTGGGTAAATCCCCAGTAGTAGAATTACTGGGTCACATGATAATTCTATTTTTAATTTTTTGAGGACCATCTATACTGTCTTCCACAGTGGCTGCACCAGTTTGCATTCCCACCAACAGTGCATGAGGGTTCCTTTTTCTCCACATCCACACCAACACTTGTTTCTTGTGTTTTTGATTTTAGCCATTCTGACAGGTGTGAGGTGATAACCTCATAGTGGTTTTGATTTGCATTTCCTCAATGATGAATGATGTTCAGCATCTCTTCACCTGTCTGTTGGCCATCTATATGTCTTTTCTGGAGAAATGTCTACCCATGTCTTCTATTTTTAATTGGATTATTTGGGTTTTTGGGTGTTGAGTTGTATATGTTCTTTTTTTTTTTAAGACTTTATTTATTTATTTGACAGAGAGACACAGCGAGAGGGGGAACACAAGCAGGGGGAGTGGGAGAGGGAGAAGCAGGCTTCCCGCTGAGCAGGGAGCCCAATGCGGGGCTCAATCCCAGGACCTTGAGATCATGACCCGAACCGAAGGCAGACGCTTAACAACTGAGCCACCCAGGCGCCCCGAGTTGTATATGTTCTTTATTTATTTTGGATACTAACCCCTTATCAGATATGTCATTTACAAATACCTCCTCCAATTCAGTAGGTTGTCTTTTTTGTTTTGTTGATGTTTTCCTTTGCTGTTTAGAAGTTTTTTATTTTGATGGGTCCCGACAGTTTATTTTTGCTTTTGTCTCCCTTGCCTTAGGTGACAAATCTAACTCTTGCTTTGCTGGGTTGTGCTTCATGGAAACACAGGATGGAGAGAGAGCCACAATGTTTCCCCAAGGTCAGCCTATGCTCTGGTGGAGTTGGTGCCTTTGTGGGAGGCAATCAGTTATCTCCTTTCACAGATGCCTTTCCAGTGTTCCACATCAGCTCTCAGTTCTGGGTCCTAAAAGGAAGCTCACCAAGATGAGGCCCTATCCATACCTCCTCTAATGCTGGACCCTAGGGAAAAGCCAGGGGCAGGAGTATAGAAGCTGCATCCATGTGTGAGAACTCATCACCCTCTGAAATTGCCGGTGTTGGTGCTCTTGGCCTCAGATCCTCACCTGCCGACAACAGCCCTCTCGGCACCTGTCACAGGGTACTGTCAGGACCAGTAGAAAGGTGAAAGCATCTGGGAAAATATCAAGTAGTCAATGTGAACAGAGGTGGGGGCCTCCCCCAAGGTACATACATGGGGTGACTCTGTCTGAAGGAGAGTGCTGGCCGGACTCCAGTGCTCCACTTCTCCATGTGCAGCGAGCACCCAGTCACAGAGTCTCAGTCCCCTTCCTAAGGGTGGGGGCTGCTTGGACAGTATGCAGTGATAATAAAGTCTTTATTTGTCTAACATTCTGTACTATTCAGAGTGTATCTGCAAGTACTATGCTCAATTAATCCAATTAATCTTCATGGTCCCAATTGTAGATAGACAGGTATTAGTATGTTCATCTAAGCAAACAAAATGAATGGTTGCTTTGCAAAAGAAGAAATACAGGTAACTAATAGATTCAAACTAAAACAAGATACTATTTTTCATCTGTCATATTGACAAGAATTATTTCAAAAGTTAATGTTTGTTTGGCATTTTGTAAAGCTCACTGAGTCACTGTTAAGTACCAGGCAGTAGGAGAGACAGAAAGGACATACAGACCTGGATTAGTCCATCTGAGTCCTTGCCCTCAAGAGGCTTTGATCTAGAGCAGAGCTTCTCGACCTCTGCACAACTGACGTTAGAGTTGGGCTACCCTTTGTTGGGGGGAGAGGTTCCTATGCTTGAAGGATGCTCAGCAGCATCCCAGCCTCTACATGCTAGATTCCAGTAGTACCCCATCCCCAGTTGAGATAACCAAAAATGTCTCCAGACATTGCAAAATGTCTCCTAGGCAGCAAAATTGCCCCCAGTTGAAAACCATTTGTCCAGGTTAACAAGAAAACTGGGAAGTTGTGTTTATGAACTCGTGGTGAGAGTAGTATTTTAATTGGAGGGCAATGTGACAATGTGTCTTGAACTTCCTCAGACACCTTGCTCCAGCAATTTCACTTCTGCTAGGCCAGGGAAACAGCAAGAGAGCTTAGTGTAGCTTGGCTGTGAATGAAGAAAGCAAGCCTTGCTAGAAATTCTAACCCAAGTCTACACCCACCGGGATGTACACAAACTCAACACAGAAAACAGGTGAAATGTACCCATTACCAGAAGCAACAGAGTAAAATGAATATTGCCCAAGAAAAAGAGAAAAGTGTAATAGCAGCCGAGGAGCAAGTGATTCTCTACAAAGAAACAATAATCAGAACAGAGAGCAACTTCTCCTCAGCCATAATAAAAGCCCACAGGAATGGAACGATAACTTTATGGACCTATAAGGAAAGAAAATCTAAAATTCTACATTACAATAAACTATTGTTCAAAAGTAAAGACAAAATTAAAACATTTTCAGACAAATAAAGATTGAAAAAAATGTTACCACTCACAGCATTAAAGACTTTTGGAAAGAAGCTGTTGACCAATAAGAAATGAGTAGCAAAGGCAGAGAATCAAGAGGCAGGGATCAAAATACCAGTAAACACGTGGAGAACTAGTTCTTGTAATAAAAATAACCAGGATTACTAATTTAGGGAGGTTTAAAGATAAGGCCAAAGTAAAATACTGAAAACAGCATGTTAGAAAATAGAGTAAGTGGTCAAACTGCAAGGTTTCAATGTCTTCACGCTGTTGGGGGCGGGGGGGTGTAGCAGGCACAGTCCTGAGGTCCAGAGTTCACTAAAGCAAGTGTGCACGTCAAAGCTTGTGGTCGGCCATGAAAAGAACTGCACTTGAATGGGGGACTTCCATACCAGCAGCAAAAGTAAAGGGAATAAAGGAACTTTGATCAGTTACTCAGTCTGTGCTAGGAGACTGAAAAGAAGGAAAAAAATGTCAAAGAAAACTGCAATAAATAGAGAGTACAAAATACTGTTGTTGGAACTAGGTCTGAATTCATCAGTCATCACAGTAAATGTAAACGGATAAAATACTACAGTTAAAAGACAGATTTTGAGATAGGATTCATCCACCCATATGCTGCTTAAAGGAGCTGAAATAACATCAGAAAAGATGGATGTGAAAAGATGGGAAGAAGAAAAATGTCAGAAATGTGGCTGAGCAAGACAAAGGCCCAGTGGTCAACCTGAGACTAGGCCGAAAAAGAACCCCGCTGATAACCAGGTATTGTTGGCAAAGCCACATATGGCCTGGCCTGGAAGGAAGTCCCCAACATGCTCCAAAACTGGAGATCACCTCTGAGAAGCCAAAGCTTTAAAATCCCTTGGCGAGGGCGCCTGGGTGGCTCAGTTGGTTAAGCGACTGCCTTCAACTCAGGTCATGATCCTGGAGTCCCGGGATCGAGTCCCACATCGGGCTCCCCGCTCAGCGGGGAGTCTGCTTCTCCCTCTGACCCTCTTCCCTCTCGTGCTCTCTCTCATTCTCTCTCTCTCTCAAATAAATAAATAAAAAGTCTTTAAAAAAAAAAAATAAAAAAAATAAAAAATAAAATTCCTTGGCGAAGGTGAACTTCAGGAACGGCCTGAAAGGGTCAGCCACGCTGGCCTCAGAGCACAGCCTCAGTGTCTACACCAGAAACATGCAGCTGCTGGGGTAGATACACAGGAAGGTTTACTAAACTGAACATCTTCAAAATCAAGAACTTATTACACAAACAGAAATGCCCAGGAAATGTTCTAATGGGAGCCGTGTGGTGTGTCTGGGAGAAAAGGTCCTGTGGTCGCATGTTAGTCTTAGGGTCCTCGTGAAGCTTAATAAGCTGTTCCTGAAATCCACATGGATAAATAAATGAGAAAACTGGCCATGACAATTTTGGAGAAGAATGTAAAGGAGGTACTGAATTCTGTCCTCATCAGTTAAGACCACACTAACTTAAGACACATTATTGTCCTAAGGATAGAAAAGTAGACCTTGGAACAGGAGAGCACAGAGACGACCATCTGGGAAGCTGCTATGTGACAGAAGTAGTGTTACTATCTCAGGGTGAAAAGATGGATTGGTCAATTACTGGTGCAGGGACAGCAAGCCAGCCATACGGATGTCCATCCTGCACCAGAACTAAATTCCACATGGACTTAACACATGAATGTTAAAAGGAAAAGCAAAATTTCTAGGACAACAATGATCACCTAATGTTTCCTGGGTGATTTTCAGGCACTGGGCACTCTTTCAAGGAGATTACACTAAATCTGAAAAACAATGAAGCCAACACTATTATCCCCATTTTATAAAGGAGAAAGTGGGGTCCAGAGAGAGGTCTCACCCACGTTACAGAGTCGCTAGGTACTGTGGCCTACCAGCACAGTCCTCTATATAATACAGGGGACTCTACAGAGCGGGAGCAGGTATGCACTTCATAAACAAGACACCCAAAGCACAAGCCATAAGAGAAAAGATGGGTAAGTGGGACTAGGTTAACTTCAAAATCTTTGACATAAGACACCATAAGCCACATGAAAGACAAGTTGTAGTCTAAAAAAAAAGTCTTTGGAATGCAACACAGTGAACAAAAAATAGAATCTAGACTACACAAAGAACTAAAACTTGGGCGCCTGGGTGGCTCAGTCGATTGGGCATCTGCCTTCAGCTTGGGTCATGATCCTGGGGTCCTGGGATCGAGTCCCATGTTGGGCTCCCTGCTTTGCGGGGAGCCTGCTTCTCCCTCTCCTCCCCACTTTTGCTCTCTCTCACTATCTCTGTCTCTCTCTCTCTCAAATAAATAAAATCTAAAAAAAAATTAGAACTAAAAATTAATGAGAAAAATGCACCCAGGCCAACAGGAACACCAGCAGGTGACAGAGGGGAAGCGGGAGAACTATGCTCACATTTCTGAGCAACATGGAAAATGCAAATGAAGTAATAAGATATAACTTCCCCACAGTCAGGTCAGCAAAATGTGTACTTCGACAGTACCTTGCCGGAAAAGCCGTGAGCCGAGGGCAGTCTGACACCATGCCAGGGGAATATGGGGATGTGAACAGGAGCAACGCTTTGGCAGGACAGAGAGGCCCCAGCAGCTGTGCATCCTGGGGGAGCCGCTGGGAGCTCGCCCACCCCGCCTCTCACCATCTCCGCTAGACAGTTTCTGCACAGTCTGCCATCAAAAAGCCTTCTCTCTCTCCCCACATCGGTAGGCATCAGTCAGTCCATCGGAGCCCCACAGAAACTCCCACACAGAACATAATGAGCCATTAAACACGACTTTGAAGACAAATGTTTAACCACGGGGGAAAACATTCACAGTACATTGTTTAAGAAGGGTTCAAAACATTATGTTCAATAAGATCCACATTTTAAGTAAAAATACAGGAAAGAGAAAATATGCAAAAACTATACACTAAATATTCACTGTGTTTATTTCTAACTAGTTTTATATGTACCCTTCTCCTAGTTGTATATCTTATTTCAAAAGTTTAAATCTTCATTATTAACAGTGTAACTTTTGTGATTAAAAACAGTTTTTAAAACAATGAATCATGGAACACTACATCAAAAGCTAATGATGTAATGTATGGTGATTAACATAACAATAAAAAAATTTTAAAAAGTTTTAAAATCAATGTTTCCAATACTCTTCTGCTTTACATATTTTATTTATATGTTATGAATACTCATATATTTTTATATGCACACAAATATGTGAATATATACTATATTATTAAATACTTTTGTTTTTCCTATTCTGGGCTCTGTGCTCAGTGCTTTACCTGCACAACCTCAAGGCCCACTCCCTAACACCAAGGAGCATCTCAGAACTTGCCAGAAGCAGCAGTCAGGTCTGGCTGACTCCAACACTTTTCTCGGCCATGCTTGACCAAAAACCCAGATGAAACCTCCAAACCTAAGTCTCTGGGTTGGTCAAGGTGGAGACAGAAACAGGTCTCCTGGCGGCAACGCTGCCATGTCCCACTTCTGCACACAGGGTCTCCTCGTGTGCCGACAGCTGTGACCTCAGGTGTGCAATGGACAACGAATAGGATTCATCTCATTGTGGAAGAGTTCCCAGTCTTCCAGAACATCAGAGAGCACATCAACGGAAGAAGTCTCCCTAGACAACTAGCAAGAATCACGCACAGAGACAGACATAACAGCATGAGCTACATGTCTGACAGATGTACATCACCTCCCAAAAGAAGATGGTCTGAGATTCAGTCCTGGCTGCGCCTCTGTCTTAGTCTCCTGAGGCTGTTGCAACAAAGGACCATAGACAGGGTGGTATGAAACAAGAGAATTGTATTCTCTCCCAGTTCTGGAGGCTGGAAGTCTGAAATCAAGGTGTCAACAGGGATGCAGACTCCAAGAGAGAATGTCTTCTTGCTCTCCCCCAGCTTCTGGTGGCTCCAGGCCCCCGGGCTGGTGGCTGCATCACTCCCATCCTGTCTCCACCTGCATGTGGCCCTCATCTCTGTGTGTCTCTCTGCCTTCTCTTCTGTCATTAGGACAGGGGTCACTGGATTCAGGGCCCACCTGGATAATTCAGGATGATCTCATCTCAAGACCTTTAACTCAATGACATCTGCAAAAACCCACATAAGGTCACATTCCCAGGTGCCTGGTGGCCATACCTTCCGGAGGATCACCACTTAACTCATTATAGCTTCTTTCTAGTATTTAGTGACAGAGCAAGGTATTTAACCCCTCTTAGCACTGATTCTTTATCTAGAAAATTAGGATATTAATTCCTGGGTGATTCTGAAAGTCTGTTCAGGTTACGTGTATGTATATATACACAAATATATAAAAGGTGCTTAACAGAGTGCCTGGCACATAGTGAGTCTAAACTAAATGTCACTTACTAGAGTCACCATCATGATCATGTTCTTCATCCCCAGTTCAGCAATGCTAGCTTCCTCCCGAATCAGCAGAGACAAGCCTTGGAGCTCAAAAAGGATGAGTAATTCACCCAAGGTTCATACTGAACAATGTGGAGTCTGACACCAACCTCTTGCACTCCACATCTGTCAAAGGTCCAGTCCAGGACCAAACCGCCTCTAGTTCACAGTGGTGAGGCAGCAAAGCAGGTGCAGGGGGGCAGGGGGGGCGGGGGAGTGGCCAATGGACAAAGAAGGCCATGCCAGCATTGAACGGGTAAATCTCCACGTGCAGCCCAGGGCCTGGCTGGCCTCAGGTCTGGGGCTCCTTCCAGTCAGGGGTGATACAGCAGTGCTTTGTAGATTCACATCAGCCCAGAACAGCAGGTGACGGCACACCCAGGATGCTCCGGAGAACAGACACAGGCAACAGACAGAGGCCACGCAAGGCTGGCTCCAAGGCAGGGCTCAGAGGCCACTGCCCCTTCCCAGCTGCTTCATCCGGGTACTGCTCCTCATTACCAAGTGGCTAGCTTGCAGAGGGGCATGGAGCGAGCTCTCACAATCCGTCCCTACATGGGACCTCTTGGTGGTCCATGTGCTTCCAGCTCCCAGTGCCCTGTGACAGCGAGGAAGTGGAGTTTTGGGGCCACTCCCTTGACCCTCAGCTGGGTCCAGACCAATGTTCCAGGCCCACGGAGTGAGTACTTCCAGTCACACTCACGACCACACAGGTGTCTCCCACACACAGACCCAGACAATGCCACCTCTACAAACCCCCAGTCCTTGGATACACGTGGGATCTGACCTAGAAACGTCCCCACTCTAATGCAAGGACATGCCCGCAGATCCTGGCCGGTAGACCTCACCTCCCCAAACCACCGCACCTGCCTCCTCACCAGCCAGCCTGGTGAGCCCCCTAACCGGGAGGACATCTGGAGATCTGAGACCACTGAGCACATTTCCCTGCTTCCTCCAGCTCCTTTCCTCCTTATTTGGGACTCAAACACAGAATAATGAAAGATAACAGAACTTGTGACACCAAATGGCCAGAGTGCCACTTGCCTTTTTGATGATGGAACAAGGGAAGTGAAAGGTAGTGATCACATATGACTGGATCGTCTGTGGTCCATCCTCAGCCGCTGCCCTGGGGGGGCGACCTTTCCCCAGGCATTTGATGGTGCAGACCGCGATGGCAATGCTGACAGGCCAGGGGGGTACAGCCTCCACCACCCGGCAATGCCCTTCACTGTAGCTTTCTGAGCTGTGGTGAGCGGGACGGCTGCACAGAGGACTGGGATGGGGAGTTGGGGACACGACCCTGAAGCGCTCTGCAGGGTTTGGCACAAAACCAACATTCAGCCATGACGTACTGCTGTCATTGTCAGAAGCAGAATTTTCTAAGCTCTGTGTGCAGCCACCACATCAGGTCATGGTCATGGGATTCCATGGGGCCATTTCCAGTAGAGCTCAAACATCCCATGGCAACCAAACATTCTCCAGCTCTCAGCTCAATCAGCAAGTGTATACCGGGGGCCCACGACACGCCCAGCACCACACTAATGAGGGTCAGGGATGAAGGGGCCCAACCTCACGGAGAAGGCAGATGAACTCACAGGCAGGCAGCAGCAGGGTGGACAGAAGTGGGCTCAGTCCCAGGGCACCTCTCGCCAGCGTGACGGCCTCGGCCAATTTCTGAAAGCTCTCTGGACCTCAGTCTCCTCGTCTGGCAATGGAGCGTGATGACAACTCGTCTTGTGAGGGAGGGCCCAACGAAGCAGCGGTTTCAGTGCTCTTAAAACAGTGTTTTCACAGAGTAAGCACTTCCTAAATGCTGGCGATTATCCACGGGCAGAGCACAAAGGGAGACGAGGAGAAGCAGGGAGGAGACGGGGTGGGGGAGACATCAGGGGTGGCTTTGGTCAAGGCAAGGTCTGCAGAGAAGGCAGGAGTGAGGAGTGGCCACTTCACTTCCCAAACCCCCTAGGAAGGTGGGAAGGGCACGGTGCATCTGGGCACCGCCGGTACCCCATGACTAATGAAGCCTCAGAATATACCGGAGACTATAATGGACGGGGGTTGGGGGGGCAGAGCAGACCTCAACCCCAAGCTGCGATGTTCCATGTAGTTTCAGGAAAAAGGAGCTCCTGGTTGTGCTCCCTCTGGGATTCTCCGGGTACAAGAGTCTCTGGATGAAACACCCGTTCCTGTTCTGGAGCCTGTTTCTCCAGAAGAAAACTGCACTGAGTCTGTTGGGACTGGTGGTTTATCTTCTCTAATAATGATGCAAATTTGAGCACTGCTTCTGCATTTACAAAAACTGTATATGACCTGAGAACAAATTCACCTCCGATCCCAGCCCCACTGGGGAAAAGCAGCTGGGAGACCATGGGCGCGTGCACCGTGACGCTGGTAAGCGCCAGGATGGGGCCTCTCATGACCCCATGAGTCCAGATCCCACCGTGTCAGTGATACAGGCTGGCAAGGCCGACGCTCTCAGATTCAGTAACACTTGTATCAATGACAGATGCAGCAGTAATTTCTATAAGCCTCTGTCTTCTGAGCCATAAGATGTGGATGATAGCGGGTACCTACCTCATGGGGTTGCATCAGGTATTAACACAGATGAGACAGCTAGCACATTGCCTCGCACACAGTGGGGAACCAACAAGTACTAGTTGCTATAGTAATAACAGTGCTTTCTTATGACTGCTGTATTTGTACTTCTAATGCACACACTTCCTTTCCATCACCCTCATCTGGGCTGCCATCACTGCCAGCCTCTCAGACATTCTCCAAATGGTCCCTTTACCTCCACGCCAGTCCCTCCAGTATAGTCTTGACATTGCAGAAAGACAAACAAACCTAAAACACTTGCCACATTATGCTCCCTCCCTTGTTTCAAACCCTGCAGTGATCCCCCACTGCCCTTCCCAAGCCCCCCCGCCCACTTCACAGCCCCACATGACCTGGCCCTCATACATACTTCTCCCAGACACGTTCAGTCAATTTCCTTCACTTCCTGGAAAACAGTGGGCTCAGCCCTGCCTCAGGGTCTTTGCACAGGTTGTCTCCTCTGCTTGGCGTTGCTTCTGTGTACGAATGGTTGTCTCCTGCTCGCCCTTTTGGCTTTCTCAAAGACAACATTCTCCATAACCACCACCGGTGAAGCATCCTGCCTCAGACACCCTCACTCACCACACTAAACAGTAAGACGATTGTTTGTTTAGTCATGTGCTTTTATACTGCCATTAACTCCAGTCTTGGGTACATACCCAACAGAAATAATTACACACATTCGCCAAAAGACATGGATAAAATGTTCACAGCGCAACTTATGATCCCCAAGCTGGAGGCTGCCCAAAAGCCCCCAGCCAATGGAATCAATCAATAAGTTGCTGTGTTTTCAGGTGACGGAATGCTAGCTGATGAAAACAAACAAGCTAGAAGTACACACAATAACACGAGTGAACTTGACACAAGTACCATAGAGGGAAAGGAGCCAGGTGCAAAAACAACATATTCTTCTTTATGAGTCCGTGTTATGAAGTTCAACAAAGCAGGCAAAACCAATCTGTGATGTTTGAAGTCAGGACAGTGGTGAATTTGGGGTGTGGAGGGGTGCTGCTCCTGTTCCAAACCTGCTGCTTGATTGGGGTGCTCATTACATTCACAGGGGTTGTTTGCCCTGTGAAAATTCACCGCGCTGTGAACTTCCAATGTGTGCACTTCTGTCCGTGTGTCACTCGTCAGTGAAAACGTAGACATCACAAAGCTGGGTAAGGACATGTTCCGTCTGTGGCCTCTCTCAGAAGGAACACAGGATGGCTTCTCAGGTGGAGACGAAGGGGCCCTGGAAATAAGTAGGAGCTGCAGGACATGGAGGGCATGACAGACCTTGAACTCCCTCCTCTACACCTATCACCACACCATCTCGACTGCAAGGTCAGCGGCAGGGCCAACGCTGCCTTCCGGCTCCAGGGACATCGGCAGATGCCTGGAGTCACAACCAGGGGTTGCTACTGGCCAGTGGGTAGAGGCCAGGGACGCGGCTCCCCAACACACAAGGAACCATGCTACCCTTGCTCCGCTGACAGAAAACCGACAGAACGCTGGTGCCCAAGGCCCTGTGGCTGATGAGCAGCCAGGTTTCCTGACTTCCGGCCTATTGCTGGGCCCGTAGTCTCGACCCAATTTTCCGAGTCCAGCTGTCTAAATCACGAGCTTTAAGATGCCCCATCCCACCCCTTTCCTGGAGATCATCATGTAAACTAAGAAGATTCTGCCCAGTTCAAGATATCAGACAGTGAGAGCATTTTTAGGAGCAAAGAAATGCCCTGTTTTCCTTGTTACTGCTTTAGTTCTACAGAGAACTTAGGAGGAAAGTATGATCAGCCACAAAACATCACAAGAAGCTTGTGGTGTTAATGCACTGTGCCAGGTTGACTCTGGCTGAATAAAATGCTCAAGAAGTGGAACATTTCGCAGGAGGTAGAGACAGGTCATGAGTCATTTTTCTTCATCATCTGGTCATGTTTTCCAGGGGCAGGAAGGGAGAAATACCTTTCTCTCTGAAGCTATTCATCTTCTTTCACCGAGAAGATCACGTTTTATAGCTGTGAAGCCTACACACACCATTACAAAACTTCAGCAAGGAGCTTTCTGGAAATAGTCATGGTATTGATTAATCTGTACATTCAAAAAGAATGGAGCCTCCAGTATGGAATACTTTTATCCAAACAGTCATTGCAGATGGAGTCATACACCAGCTAGACATGTCTTGGATTATAATGAGGTTCCAACCTGTTGTTTTCCCCAGAACTCTGCCTTCTCAGCTCAAAAGGCTGACACATAAATGCATACACAATCCTGTCACTATTAAAATGCACCAAGCCCAAACTATTGGTTGAGCCCCTCATCTCTGCCCAAACTATTGGCTGAGCCCCTCATCTCTGCTAGGCAGTGTGCTAGGCACGGAGCGTTCTCCCCACCATGGGAGACCAAGAAGTGTTAGGTAGGTACCCAGCCTCCCTGCCCTTAGAAGGAAGGAAGACACCACCTCACGGCCGGTTACCTAAGAACACAATAAGAAATTGTCACAGGGCAGCCATGTGCAAGCAATTCCCAAAGACCAAGTTCCTCTATCGTCGATCTTTGTCGTTTTACAGACTCCCCACATCCATCACCTACTGCTCCCTCCTTTATAACAGCAACTTAGCTTCCTCAGGGGACTTGTCTCTCTCCTGATGTGCTCATCTTTGTAAACCAAAGTGATGGTTTGCAAACCAAACATGATCCGAATGAGACCAGACAGACTCTCTCCTGGTCGTGGGAAATGGGGCAGTGTAGCTAAAGAACAGCTAGAACTTAGTTATTTGTTCAACAAATATTCACTGTACTCACTGACACCTGCTCCATGCCAGACCCATTCAGGGGCTGAGGGTGCACAGGGGGGAAGGGGCCAGGCGGGTGCCCTTGCCACTTCCAAGTGGGCGGCAGGGAACAAACAGAAGGACACACCATGTCTCCTCAGGTAGCAGTCGGCTTATGACAACAAAGCAGCAGCAGATGTAAGAAGGGGCAGGGACTGAGGGGGCGCCGTGCGGGAGCCCCAGGGTGGACCCCCCCAGGCCCCGCATGCAGAGGGGGCACTGGAGTGGGGCCTGATCTTCCTTCCTCCTTTGCATTTCCTGTTGAGACTCAGGGGTGGGTTCAACCCCCTAGGTCAGGGGTAGCAAACCTTTGTCAGTAAAGGGTCAAATGATTAGCTGTTTCCAGCTTCGCAGGGTGTGCCCCTGTCAGAACTCTGCCCTCGTGAAGGCAGCTACTGGCCACACATGGACAAATGGGGGCGGCTCTCTTCCAGTGTATTTACAACACAGACAGCTGGCCGTCGGTCCTGAACCCCTGCCCTGGACCGTCGCATCTGTGCTGAGTCTGTCCTTCCCCAGGTCAGTCCTCCAACGGTGGCTCGATTAATTCAGTGTAGTCCCCGCTATTCTTCAAATAAACTATCTTCCTGCCTAACCTGGCAAAGCAGCTTTCTCTTGTTTGCCACCAAGTGAACCTAATGGATCTAGAAGGTGCTTCTCAGATGAAGAAGGGCAGCATCACCCCTAAGTTATTTTACAAACAGCGTAAGTCATGAAGGACGGGTGGTGTCTTCAAGTCCCACCGCCACACTTTAGAGGTTGAGAGAAAAACCTGCCTGAGGCCACTCAGCAAATCCAAAATAACCAGGGCGAGGACCCAAATCTACTGCTTCCCTAATTCAGTGCCCACATCTTAGGCCCCTATCTGCTAGAAATAGCAGAAAACCTACTCAACTTCAGTAAAGGCTAATTTTACCTGCGCGACAAGAAGTCTACAAAGGTGACTGCTGACATCATTCCACAGGTCTAAGGATATCAGGGCTGGGGTCTCTGCAATTTCCTTTGCCTTCCTTCATGAGTAAAAAATGGCTGCCACAACTCCAGCCATCATGTAGATGGTCAAGGCCAGAAAGAAAAGGAAAGGGAAGTATCTAAATAAGTCCTTTCTCTCCCAAAAGCCAAAGTTTTGCAGCAATTGCCCAAAACACTTGTGTTTCTTATATATGGCCTCTTCTAAATGCTTAGGATTCTGAGAAAGTGCACATTCACTTTTCAGCCTCTGAGGCAGACAGAGAAGGGAGAAGGGGCTTGGGAATGATGTCAGGTTTGTTAAAGCAGCAGCCTCAGTTTCCTTTCTACAAACACAAGACTGCAAACTGCTACCTGCAAGAGCAGCTGCTGATTCCAAACCACTATCCGGCAACCCTTACCCCTAAAGCAGGGGCTCCAGAGGCCAGTGGGTCATACACTCCACTTAGGGAAGGAACTTTGTAAAAAAACACATTCCCAGATTCCACTTGAAAACGATAGGGTCAGAATTCTGGAAACAGGATCCAGGAGACTGTATTTAGATGAGCTCTTCAGTTATAATGTAAAGTCATTAAAGCCGCCCCTCCAACCCAATCCCAGTCCCCTATTCCTGTGGGCTCCTTTGTGACAGTTCCATGTGGATCCTTCCGGAAACAGTGTGAACATGTATGAACAAGCATGTACCTGTATCTGGCCACTATTCTGCACAAGTAGAAACCCCTACACACTCAACGGCACTTTGCTTCCTCATCCAGTTACACACTCCAGAAATCGCGCCATGTTAGCATACAGAGATCTACTTCCACCACGGCTGCAGAGTGGACGATCAGTACCTTGTCCAAGTTCCCCAGGTAACTGAGGATCAGCCGGCTGTGGGAATGATGGGCTGCCAGGCACTAGTGACACCGTAGCCTATCAGTAAGGACAGCTGTCTGGATACGGGTCAGCCACTGAGCCAGCACCAGCCACGGATTCACACACATGAGCATCTCCTTAAGCCCCGAAGGTAGGAGCATGATCCAATCCCATTTTACAGATGAGGATGTTGTGGCACAGAGAGATTAAGTCACGTACCCAATGTCGCACAGACAGGCTTCACCTGTGGTCTGGACTCAAAATCACACTTCACTTTGGTCAGCATGGTATGCAGCCCCACCCAGCAGCCCCGCAGCACGGCAAGTTCTCCTGAGCACTTGAAGCAAGATCAGGGTCTGGTCATCCAGGATCCTCCCCACCCATCATAATCCGAGCTCTTTCCTTCTCTCCCACATCACCTACCCACGCACGGCAACTTCCCCCAGACAGTCTCCCCTTAGCAGCTACAAAATCTACTGACCAGGATCCAGCTATTGGTACTTGGTCTTTACTACGTGAAAAATCGGTAGAAGCTCTCGCCTGGATGCCTGGTATGCATATTCATCCAACACCTCAGAAACAGAGATCCTTCAACACAGACTAGAAAGAAGCACTTGCTTTCCTTTCTAGCTGTGACCTTCTGAGGGGTGGGGATGATGTGATATCACCTCCTTGTATACCCCAGGGTCCGGCCCACAGCGGGTGCTCAATAAATGTATGTGATACTGATTTACTTCCTGAAGAAGACAGTATTCCCCCAAATGCCCTCAAAATCACACCTGCAGTGATAGAGTTAAATTTGTCATCTGATTCTGAAACTACATGTGGTCTATTCTGCATCATGCCAGACACAGATGAAAAGCATATAGTCCTTGTTTTCAAAGAACTTTCTCCCCTATGATGAGGACAGATGTGCACAGCATTAAGTGTGTGTTAAGGCAGAATGGGGAAAATCCTGGAGCAAACACATAGAGGGGGTGTGAGGAGGTGTGAGAGCACAGATAGGAGTAACTGCCCAGGGCTGAGGCCACTTCCTGAGCGCCTGTCCCCCTTGGACTCTGAGACCTGTGCACCTGACCCCCAAGCAAAGAAAGCTGACTGGTAACGACTTGCCGAATGAATGAGTGACAGTGACCTCCACGTGGTTGCCAAAACCATTCTACATGCTGCATTTCAGAAAGAAGACAGAGCAGTTCCACCAACCTGAGCCTCACTCTGCATCCATAAAATGGGGAGAGTAATAGGCCTCCCTGGTGGAGCCGTCCTGAGGATTAAATGGGCTAATCCATAGAAAGTGTGCGACAAAAGGGGTGAAAACAGTGAGTGCCCAGTCTGGATTAGCTGTGCCTGCATCGCCTCCTTCACTCTGTGCATGAGCAAGCTCCACCTGTTTAGGGGTGCCTGGTGCTCATGCCCATGTCACCTGGGGTCCAGCCCACTCCCGTTCCCACAGCACCACACCCCCGGAACCCTGAGACCAGGACAAGGCATCAGTGCTCGTCGCCCAAGACACTGTGTCACGGAAGAACAGAAGCCACCATCACAGGGTGGGCACACAGCAGGTGCTTGCTAATCGCAGATGAGCTGAAGCCAAGGGAAGGGCAGAACCTACCTGGAAGTTCACTTCTCCTTAGTCAAATTCCTGCTCTCCTTTTATTTTAATTTCTTTCCCCTTAGTCTTTCCTAAGAGTTGAGCCGGGTAAAAGATGCAATTATACAATGAGCTATGAACTCTGTGTAACTGTGCCAACCTGTGCTGATTTTAAAGGAGATATAAATGACATAGATTTCTAAAATTCAACACTCATTTTTGAAAATTGATTATGTGCCAGGTACTGGGGATATGCAATTTCTAAAACCTCCTCTGCTCTCTGAGACTCACAGAAACTACGGGGAGGGGTGGGGGACAGTCATAAGACAGGAAGGGAGGGCCAAGAGATAGATATACAAAGGCTTATGGCAGCAACCGGGATAAAACATTTAGTGGGGTCAGTTGAAGTCTCAAAGGAGTGACTTTGCAGAACAGAGTCTCGAAGGGCAAGTAAGAGTTTGCAAGGCGATCCAATAAGGGAAGAGCATCCCACGAAATGAAAGGAACATTTGCAAAACTCACACAACAGCACACAGCACATTCAAGTGACCACAAGTAGTCCGAGAGAGACAAGGATAGACTGGCCCAACCCCCACTCGCCATGTCTGTGTCCCTGGCAGGCATTACCAGTCAACCATGGCCTGGCTCCAGGGAGCTCTGACCCAGCCTGGGATTCCTCCTCTGGGGGCTCCAGCAGCCTCCCCAACAAGAGCCGGAACAAGGACAGGAAGCAAGGCTACATTGGAGAGTTGGGGCAAAGGGGACGTCACTGCTGCTTCTTAGAGGAGCATTTAGCTTGTCAGTGCTTTGGAAAATCTGGCCAATGGAGAGACTGGGTTAGAGCAAGCAGCAGAGGGGAAAGTAGGGCAGAGGAAGGACAGGGAAGGCAGGCAGAGAGCAGCTCCTATGAGCGAGATCGCCCCAGGAGCCGCCAGACACTGCACGGACGGAGGCTGAGGCCGGGGAACACTTTGGAGGCAGAAGGGGAAGGATCTGGTGTGACTGAAGGTGGAGATTCAGAAGTCGGGAAAGGCCTTACCTGGGACTGGGAACTCGGAGCAGGAGAACACGAGAACCTGCCTGGGTGCCAGGCTTAGGGGCAGAGCAGCACGGCCAAGGCTGGGAGCCTGGGCCCCTCGGGGTCTGGCGGCTGGGATGGGAGTCCTGTCCGGAGTCGGGGCACCTGGGTTCCAACTCGGGCCTGGCTGTGAACCCTTGTCAAGGCTGCCTGACTCCTCAGCACTGAGCTCGGACTCCAGCCAATGCTGGAGCAGTAAATAAGGAAACCGTAGGAAGCCAGGAGGGATGCCCCATGCCACATGGCCCAGGAGCACTGAGGGCTGGTGTGGCATCACCCTACCCTTTCATTCCTCCGGCCTTGTCACCAGGCTGCCTCCAGGATCTTGGCCAGGATCACCTGGCTACACCCCCTTCCTTCCTGCTTTGCTGACCTCCTGCCTCCCAGACCTGGAGTTTGCTGTCCTTGGTCTTGAAATCTAGGCTCCTAAAACACTTCTTTACTCCTGACCTCTGGCCAAACTCAGACATGACCTCAAGCTGTCCACTCCCAGGACACCAGCCCAGGGTCCTCAGATGGGGCCAACCCTGCCTCCTGCACCTCACATTCTAGGTGATACTCTGAGATCAGTCCACCTTTGCCATCTATGACCTTGGGCTGAAAGGGGGTCTGAAATGAGACACAGTACCACCCTGGACACACACACACAGGGCCTGCTCAGCACCTTGCAGCCACTGTCAGTTCTGGGAACACCCACCCTTTAAAATCCCTCTGATTTTCTGACAGGTTTAGTATCAAGCAGAAGTATCAAGCATCACGTTTTCAAGGTATTGAGAGTGCTTCCTCTGCTTGTGTAAGACTATAGTAACAACCAAGAAGCTCCCTTTCAGTAGAATAAGCATTTACACAAAGAAACAAATTAACTTTTAATAATGCCGACAAAGCAAAGCTCTGGCTGATGTACACTGGACCACCAATCAACCGCACATCTGTACTTGTAGACCAGGGGAGCCTCCGTAGGAAGAAGTTGAGACAGCCCACTTAGAGACCCCCAAAGGATGGCAACCAGACAGGGGCTTGCTCTCCGTCTGGGTTTCATTACCCCTGAGTGACCATTAAGGTTGCTGCATCCCCGAACCCTCTGTGCTGAGAGGAACGTGTGAGTGCACTTCACCTCTAAAAGGATGCATGAAATAAAAATCTCTGAAGGCAGAACGTCATCTGCTGATCCCTCCCTGCCGGTGTTCGCTCCCCTTCCAGAGCAAGTCCCAGCTTACCAGTGCTCTGAAGACGGAACCTGCTACAGGGCCTAGTGCTTTGCTTTGAGCTGAAAGGGAGGGCAATCTGGGCCATAGCGGGTCTGCTGTGCCTTGTCTGTGCCTTGTGCTGATCGCCTTTGCTCTGGGTTGGCCACTCCCACCAAGCATGTTGGAGCCGTCCCCAGCTCAGGAGCCTGACTGTGCAAACCTACCCACTTTACTCCCCAACGCCACCCCAGTTTCTGCCTGGGGAGAGAGGCACTCTGATTCACTACCAACCGGGATCTGTCACCCCGCACACTGGAGGAGACACAGCCAAAAGCCCAGGAGTGACCCTCCCTCCCTTGCCCAACAGACTGAATACCCCTCACTCCCATCATCACTGGGCTTTAGCCCTGGAGATTAAGCACCAGTGTGCATAGGACCATAGGGGCCAATGCCATCTGAAATGCTCATTAATTCTGCAAAATCATCATATAGTTCTCCATTTGTTCTCTTTGGATCAAGAGCGATCCCCCCCCCTCTTTTTCCCCCCCTTTTTTTTTGAAGGAAGAGATGGAAAAAACAAAACTAAAAGTTGAAACCTAAATTATTTCTTCTCTCCTGAAATACACTGACTGGATGCACATTGTTGGAAATTCTCAAAGACTTATTTTCAAAGGATGAAATTCTAAAGATTTCAAAAAAGATGGTCAAATATAATCTTTGCTTTTTTCTTCTGAAGAATAGTGGATCACAAAGTTATCTGAGTTTTACAGTCTGGAAGGTAAGGCAACGTAGATCTGGGCTGTCTCGTCATAAACATTAAAAACGCCGCAGTCCGCTTCTGCGAGCAGTTTAATTTCTTTTTGTTCTATAATTAGGATGCTTCCCTGTGGGCACGAGTGGCAAGAGCACCAGAAGGCAGCCCCACCTGCAGGAGAAACATCACAGCCCTGGTCAGCTTCAGCAGCAGCACCCCTCCCCTCCCACCTCCCTGCCCCAAGGGCAAATGCAGGGTTCCCTCACCTACAGGACAAATGGTGAGGAGGGTGCTGGGGGGAGGGCACCAAGGTCCAGCAGAGTTAGCTGCCCACTCCCTGTGGTCCAGCAAATACTCTGACTTGGACTCAAAGTCCAAGGGATATCCGCGGCAATACTCCTTTCATAGTGAAATATAAAGGCAATCTAAACACTTGCTAAGGGGACTGTTCAAATAAACTAGGGCCCTCCAATGCACAGAAGCCAAGCAATCTTTACAAAGAACAAGGGAACTTCGCAGGTAAAGCAGGACAGATTTCCACAGCAAAATGTCAAGTTACGGAAACAATTTTGCCAATATTATGTGGAACGCAGCCTTTTTGTAAAGCTACATGTTCATGAACATAACACCTATGAGTGAACTGTTGGCGCATACACAGGAAGTATGTGGAAGAATATACCCTTTCTAGTGACTGTGTCCTAGAAGAAGGGGACAATGAAGACATTTCACTTTCCCACTTGACATGTTTCTATCATTATCTGACTGTGTTGCAAACATAGGCTCATTTTGGATTTATTCTATGTGTTGCTCGAGGACATACCCAGGCGATCCTCTGAGTATCTCTGGAAGGCAAACCTTCATCCTTGCGCATCTGAAATGCCTTCGTTCCACCCGCACCCCATGCTACTGCCCCCGTGCTGAAGATTCCACATGTGGTCTGCTTTGCTGGGAGCCGGGAGGCTGCTACTCAGGTCTCTCCGCACAGCACTCTGGAAGTGAGAGGATGAAGGCCAGTCTGATTTTTGCTCCTTAGCAGGAAACATCATTTTTGTGTCCAGGCTTTCAGGCATTCTGCGCCTCCTTGGTTTTCTAAAGGTCCAGCGCACATCCTGGGGTGGGGAGGGGGGGGGGTGCGTCGTCCAGGCAGGGCTCTCACCTCGGGGATTTCCATGGATTCGTCTATTTCCATCTTGTCCTCGACTTGGGCCCTGGTCTGGGCTGCCAGAATTCTCTGGCTGGAGGCCACACTTGCGGACCCCCGCCCCTCCTCTCCTGGTCCCACACCTCTGCTGCGTGCTGGAATCCCCTCAGGCTCTGCTGCCCACAACGGAGCTTCCAATTTCAGAGCTTCACTGGTAACTTGCGCAGCTCTGGTTGGCGTTCACATCAGAGATGCTGCATCTCTGGGAACCCCTCCGTGAGTCTAGTCAGGTTCATTCTGGGTTCTCCTCTGCCGTGTGACCCCTGTTTTGTTAGTTTTAGCTTTTCTACCTGGTGCCTTGGAGCCACACGTGCCTAGAGTTGATTCCCCTGAGTGTGTGCTAATGTGTGAATTATCTGCTTATCTTTCTGTCAATCCCTGGATTGTTGTCTATCCCATTCATTGATGCGTGGCAGGCTGAAGATCTTACTGCCAGGGTGTGGGGCTCCCTGGCCCTCCCCAGGCCTGGAGCTCCCTGGCCTTGAGCCCTCACCAACTGCCCTGGCCTCAGGGAATGCCCACTCCCACCTAACACATGGAGAAGGGGAAGGGTCACCCCACCTAATTTATTAACTAATTAAGACCCTCAGTCAATCCCAGGAACCACCCCCCTCCCCGCATCTCCAGGACCTTCAGCTCATTCCCCGCATCTCCAGGACCTTCAGCTCATTTCTTACCTTCTCAGCTGCCTCCCTCTGTGCCGCCTCTAGTCTTATTTCTCTGAATGTCTGATTCTATTTGCTTTCTATCTTTCAATACTTTCTGGCCCTTTGCTGTCTCTTTATCTTGTTTGGGTTTTTAAAATATCTTTTTGGGTTTTCCATATGTTACAGAATGGGATTTAATATGTAAAAAAATAATATCCCTGTGGTTATATAGCTTCCTCAATGTGAAGAAGGCAAGAAAATGCACAAGATCATCATCACTGACCTCCAAGTGTGGAGTCTCTCGTCGACATCCCCCAATGGGTTTAAAGGGCACTTCATGGAGTCACCTAGCTTAATTCTGCTTCCTAGCATTATTGAATTTGGAGAAGGCAGTAACTCAAATAAATCCAAATGATAAATGTCAGGTTATAACAACTTATTTTATATCAAATTTGGCAATAACTCTTCACTTGTCAAAAGAAACATATACTCAAAATGAACCAATTAATCTTTTTCCTCCTTTTTTTCCTCCCCCTCCTTCAGTAGTAAAGAACATCTGAAGCCTAAGTTTATAAAACCTTGCTAAATAAACAAAGTATTTCAAAGCCTAAGTTTTTTCTTTTGTATTACAACCCAAGGTAATCTTCATGTTAAACCCAAAAGTTGGGTTTGGTTGCCGTGCCATAGAGTTCTGCATGGTGAGACTTTCAGATTTCTTACTGAATTCCTCGTTCACATTCAGTGTTCTCCAGACAGCACAAAAGAAGCTCACAGAAAGAAAGCATTATTAAAAAAAAAAAAAAAAAAAGCAAGCATTCATTTCACAGGCTGTTTTTCCTGGGTTATAGCTTAGGAAGGAGCATCCCGACCTAGCCTTCTGTCTCCGGTGTCTTTGGGCAAGAAGCAAACATCAGCTGTTGAGATGATAAAGAAGCCATTGATGCCATTTGCTCTTTATCTGGTCATTTGTGCATAATCTCGAGAATACACTGGGCAATGATCCTGACAAGCAATTGAAAATGCAAGGTGAACGGTCCAAACAACACTTCTAACACAGACATGGAAAGAGTGTAATTTCTTTGAAAGCAAACTCAATGTCAAATCAAAGTTCCATTTCCAACATGCGCTTCAGGAATTCGCTAGAAGCCTGGAAGAAACGCCCTGTCACTGGTACTCAGGCACACATAGTAAGTCAGTCTCCTTCTTTCCACTCTTGGTCACTCTTGTGGCCATCCCCCAACCCCCTCCACAAGCAGAAAGACCCTCTCAAAACATGAGCCAGATCTTGTCATTCCCAACGCAAAACCTGTTGAGAGCTTCCCATCATTCTTAAGATGATACCCAAAGTTCTCAACGTGGTTGACAAGGCCCTCTGTGCCCCAGCCCATCTTGTCCCCACGTGGCTGCCACCACACTGGCCTTCCTAATGCTCCTTGGACACCCTCCCAGGATCACTTCCAAGCATCCACACTCACTGCTCCTTCACCTTTTCCTGCAGCTTCACCCAGCATGACTGCTGGTTTCTGCTCAAATGTCATCCCCACAGGGGCCCTCCCAAAAACCCCACAGCGGTCACAGGAACTCTGTGCACTCTCCAGCCCCCTTCCTGGTCTGCTTTTCCTCGCAGGGCCTTCTCACTCTCTGATCTCATCTACTACTTCTTTGCCTGCTTCGTGTTTGCACATTAGAATGCATGTTCCAGGAGAACAAGGGCCGCATCTTGCTCTCTGCTATGGGCCCTGTCTAGAAGCCTGATGACGATCAGGAGGCGCTCCATGAAAATGAGTAAGTGAAGGAGGAAAAGAACACTGCTATTTAATGAAATAAGTAAGGGACACTCTCACAACAGATAGGCAGATTCAATTCCCAGGTAATTCATTTGGCACGAAAATATGGCAAAAGCATTCCTTAAACAGTTAAACACAGCATTACCATATGATCCAGGAAGTGGACTCCTAGTTGTGTAGCCCAAAGAGGCAAAAGCAGGGGCTCAGGCAGACACCTGCACACCACGGTGCATGGCTGCTTGAGTGACGATGGCCTGACAGTAGAAACAACCCAAGGTCCATCCACAGATGAAGGGATAAGCAAAATAAGGGCTATGCATACACTGGACTATCATTTAGCCCTCTAAAGGAATGAAATTACGAGCATGCTACAACAGGGATGGACCTTGAGGACAAGCTAAGTGGAGTAGGTGAGACACAGAAAGACACTGTATGCATGGTCCCTCTTACAGGAGGTGTAGGCAGCAGTCAGCTCCACACAGAAAGGAGCAGGAGGGTTTCCAGGGCTGGGCGAGGGAGGGAAAGGGAGTTGCTGTTTAATGGGACACAACTTCTGTTTGGGATGATGAAAAATTCTGGAGATGGAGGTGGTGACGGCTGCACACTGTTCTGAATGCACCTAATGTGATACACTCTGCATATATGTATATAATAAACAGGCTTAGACGTGTACATACACAGAGCAGTTATTCTATTTGCCTTGATCTTATGAAATTAGATGAATTTATCCTGAGTTTTTTATTAGATGAATCAGCACAAGGAAGAGTCTTTTACCATCTGTTTAACTTAAAATCTTAAAAAAAAAATTCCTGACTTAACATTATTGGTTTAATAAAAATGAGCTCTGATGATTATGTACATAAGCTAGTGATGCCTGATTTATTATGCAAGCAAAACACGTCAGATGCTGAATTATTTTTCCCAATGTCATTTGTGAATATTACTCAAAGTTTTTATCCATATATTACTTCTGTTCCCTCAAGATAAAAAATAAAATCACTTCTACATATGTTTGTCAAAATTGGGAGCACTTTAACAAATAGCTTCCAATATAGCACCTTCTAACATGTCGTTAAATATTCTCCTTTGAATATAATTGAGACCTTTCCAGTTACATCAGGAAATTCTCTAATATATTTCCATAAATTACAATAAATACTGTCCTTTTAAACTTCTGGGGGGTTTTCAACTAATGTGTGATGTGAGTAATTCAAGTTCAGCTCTCTACTCTCACTGGGGGTTCCCGGTTCTTCATACCAGTCTCGCTCATTAGAGAAAGAAGCCACCTGCCTGGGGCATTTCAAAGGATGCCAAACCTGTGTGTGGTCATTGTGGGTGGAGAGGAGATGGGGACGGAGCCTGATTTAATGCTGCTCTGGGACCAGGCCACCTTTGTAAAACCCCTCAGAGCAATTACAAAAGCATCTGCACCCAGAAGCACACAATAAGCACTATTTGACTGAATACCCCAGGGGTGTCCCCAAGCCTGCCACCCACCATCCATGGAAGAAGAGGGGTTCTAGGTATCCTGAGGACAAACACTCATTTAATTCTCATACGTTGTTTAAAATGAATTACGGCAAGATTTTCCACTGAAGGTAATGATATAAAATGTTCTTTTAAAATAAATATGTTGAAATTTAGAATGGTTAGAGTGAATGAAATTAACAAGTAATTGACCTGTGGTATAGGATTTGGAGAAAATCTAAAGGTGGTCCACAGACGACTAGATTCGGGGCGACAGTAAACTGGTAAATGTTCCTTGTTCGCCATCAGAACCTAGAAGCTGGGAGGGTGGGGGAGGGGCCGTGCCCAGCTGGTGCTGGAGCCTCTGCAGGGGCAGCAGGAGGCCAGTTCTGGGGCATGGAAGGGAGAAGACGGTGCCATGGTGGTGTGAGTTGGGACAGGAGTGCAAAGGACTGTGTCCCCTTCTCCTTCAGGTGTGCTGTCTCCTGTTGTTGGGACCCCAAGGAAGCCAGCCGATGGAGAAGAAAGGAGCTCAAAGAGCCCCACCGCATGACAAGGCCAAGTACAGATGGCGGGCAAGGAGACCAGACGGGGTTGGCCTGTACTGAGGCTCTTTGAATGAAACGGCTTCAGGCTGTCCTCCGGCCCTTCTGCACCACCACCTCCAGCCCACCACCACCTCCAGCCCACCACACCCCCAACAGGAATCCCTCACTCCTTAATGGCCCATCTCGTCGTTCCACCTGGAGCTGGGACCCACCAGCTTGGCACCATTCCCAGTCCACGGGATGGGCACCATCTTGCCAACAAAACTTTTGGCCCCCTTGCCTAGGATGGCCTTCCCCTTGCTGTAGGTTCTCAGGCCACCAAGCACAGCTCCACACCTGGAGGAAACCACCTTGTATGAACCTCAGAAGCTGGCATAATTCAACCTAGAGCTCATACACCTTGCAGGTCTAGAGAGCAGTTTTAGGGTGTTAAGGTCAATTCTCCATCATAGCAGGGGTTCTAGGAAAACTCGGCACCCAGCTGCATGTCCATCGGCTGCCAATCTTGGCTAAGTAACTGGTCCTTGCTATGCTTCACTTTCCACATCTGTAAAATGGGTTTAACAATGGTGTCTACCTGGTGTGAGGTTTTGAGAGGATTACGTGAGATAATCCAGGTGAAAGGCTGGATTTGCTATGTGCTGGCTCATAGCAATGCTCCCTGAACATCAGCCAATTCGAAAAGAAATCAGGATTCAGAAATGAAAGTATAATCATGAGAGAGAAAGACATGAGACAAATCCCAGCAAAGGAACAGTCTACAAAAGCCCTGGCTAGTTCTCCCCAGCTGCATGGTCATCAAAAACAAGGAAAGTCTGAGAAACTGTCACAGCCCAGAGGAGCTTAAGGAAACATGATGAATACAATGTGATGTGGTGTCCTGGGTGGGATCCTGGACCAGAAAAAGGACCGGAGGAAAAAACTAGTAAAGTCTGAATAAAGTATGGACTTTAATAATGTATCAATAGTGCACACCTGGGTGGCTCAGTTGGTTAAGCGACTGCCTTCGGCTCAGGTCATGATCCTGGAGTCCGCATAGGGCTCCCTGCTCGGCAGGGAGTCTGCTTCTCCCTCTGACCCTCCCCCCATCTCATGCGCTTTCTCTCTCATTCTCTCTCTCTCAAATAAATAAATAAAAATCTTTAAAAAAATAATAATGTATCAGTACTGACTCATTAACTGTAACAAATGTATCACACTGATGTAGGGTGCTAATAATAGGGGAAACTGGGTTTGGGGTAGATGAGAGTTCTTTGTCCTATCTTAGCAGTCTGTAAATCAAAACTATTCTACAATAAAAGGTTTGCCAAGACCAAAAACAAATAGAAAAAAAATTAAGTCTGTCTGTCTCAAAGACAAGCAGTTGGCATCAAACAAAGCTATGGTTTGGGCCCACTTGTCACTGACCTGGGGGCCTGGCCTCCTTCCGTCCTGAGCCACATCTCGTCATTCCTTTAGCCAAACACAGACCGGGAAGAGCAGAAGCAGGAAAGCAGGTTCTTCCAGCTAGGGATCCAGGTCTACACATTTAGGTGGAAGTGCAGTGATGGAAAAGAACCTACGGATAGAGCAACCTGCAGGTGAAAAGCAGAGTCTGGGAGACCCAAAGCCTGCTTGTCCATAGGTCACTTAAAAAAATGCTTTGTGTCCACAGCAAGTCAGGTCACTGCAGCAGCCAACGCCCTGGCTGTGGAAAGGCTCGAGGGCAAGGCAGGCTTGTCAGGACGGCAGTTATCTGCCCGGAACCACAGTGAGCCTTGGCGAGAGGCTCCTGCAAATGCTGCCATCTCCTTGTCAGGGCTCTGCATGGCCCGTGGGAACCATGGAGACACAGGGGCCCCTCCAAGCCCAGTAGGGCCACAGCATTCCAAAGGCAAAGGTTGGATCAGTCTGGGGTTCCAGTGTTGGACTGTGGCAGATCCTGTGGGAACTGTACCTACTCTGTCCAGACTCTGGCACCGCCCCCCTTGCCTCTCCAAGGAGCCCAGGTGTCAAAGCCTCTGACTTCCAAACCAGTGAGGTGGAAGGTGGTCAACGTCTGTGCACCTTGCTAGAGACAATACAGTTTGCCATCAGCTGTTCCTACGATCATTTTTGCATCTAATATATTTCACAAAGACTTATGAAGCACCGGCCCAGGGACACCCCAAATGCATAGCAGTAGGGAGAACTTAATCTTGATCCCTGCTTCTCTTGCCACCTGGACCCATGTTCATCCTCCATTTTTCAGTGTTAATGTAATAGAGGTCTCTGCCCACAGCCAAGCAAGTGTTCCCCTCCTTCCGGCTGTGCCCTCATTTTAAGATCCTGCCTATTTGCCAATCTCAGAACTGACCCATACCACGTTTCCAGGAACACGTCCCCTGTCCCACATCCAGTCACAGAAATTAGTTCAGAGGTTGACGCATCACTAAATCCAGTTACATATGAACATCATCCTCTAACGGTTTGCTAGATTTATGCTCTTCTTCTGGTACGGGTGCTGGGCTGGTAGGATGTGAGCCTGGAGCTGTTAGCAGCACCTTTACTATGACTTGGAGAGATCCCCCAAGTAGGAGGCATCCCAGAAGTGAAACTAGCATCATGGTAGAGACAGAAAAGCGGCCTGAAGCCTGGGCTGGCCAGGCCTGTGGACGATTATGGCCCCTTGTCTTGGCCTAATCCTGTTTGAGCTGGATTCTATTTGTTTGTTTTGCCTAAAAAGTCCTGCCAAATGCACTCACTTTGATGGTATTGTCAAGACTGAAACAAGGGAGGTGCAGTGGCCTGTGTTCTGCCACATTATACCATCCTGCTTGAGACCCAGTGAGCTCGCCAACCCTCTGTCTTCAAAAGACTTGGTGCACTGGGGAAACACTTCCCTTTCCACAAAGCGGTGAAGTCTCTCCACTTAAGAAGACGGCAACTTAGAGAAGAAAATTCTGATTTGGAAAGTCTTCTGCCATAGACATCAGCACTCCGTTCTCTAGATGGGGGGCCCAACTGGTGATTCAAAACCCAGGAAAAGAGCATCTCCAAAACGTACAATCCTTGGAATAAAGGAAATGTGTTTCCAACAAGTTCAAAAAACACTGGGTTTCAGAAAGTGAAACGAGTGTCTTTCGTGCAGGGTTTCTAAGAGACCTTACGGTACTGATGAATACAAATCTACACGGGGGTGACACGGGTTCCCTTACCCAACCACAGAACAATTCATTTATTTTCCTTTAAATTTTTTTATTGTTATGTTAATCACCATACATTACATCATTAGTTTTTGATATAGTGTTCCACGATTATTTGTTTGTGCATTACACCAAGTGCTCTACGCAGAACATGCCCTCTTTAAAACCCATCACCAGGCTAACCCAGCTCCCCCACTCCCCTCCCCTCTAGAACCTCAGTTTGTTTTTCAAACTCCATCGTCTCTCCTGGTTTTTCTCCCCCTCTGATTTCCTCCCTTCTTCTTCCCCTCCTACTACCTTTTATTTGTTCTTAACATATATTGCATTATGTTTCAGAGGTACAGATCTGTGATTCAACAGCCTTGCACAATTCACAGCACTCACCCTAGCACATACCCTCCCCAATGTCTATCACCGAGCCACCCAATCCCTCCCACCCCCCACCAGTCCAGCAACCCTCAGTTTGTTTCCTGAGATTAAGAATTCCTCATATCAGTGAGGTCATATGATACATGTCTTTCTCTGATTGACTTATTCCACTCAGCATAACCCCCTCCAGTTCCATCCATGTCGTTGCAAATGACAAGATCTCATTCTTTTGATGGCTGCATAGTATTCCATTGTGTATATATACCACTTCTCCTTTATCCATTCCTCTGTCGATGGACATCTGGGCTCTTTCCACAGTTTGGCTATTGTGGACATTGCCGCTATAAACATTGGGGTGCACGTACCCCTTCGGATCACTACATTTGTATCTTTGGGGTAAATACCCAGTAGTGCAATTGCCGGATCTTATGGAAGCTCTATTTTCAACTTTTTGAGGAACCTCCATACTGTTTTCCAGAGTGGTTGCACCAGCTTGCATTCCCACCAACAGTGTAAGAGGGTTCCCCTTTCTCCACATCCCCGCCAACATCTGTCGTTTCCTGACTTAATTTTAGCCATTCTAACGGGTGTGAGGTGTAGATCACTGAGGTTTGATTTGGATTTCCCTGATGCCCAGCGATGTTGAGCACTTTTCCATGTGTCTGTCGGCCATTTGGATGTCTTCTGCCCATTTCTTGATTGGGTTATTTGTTCTTTGGGTGTTGAGTTTGATAAGTTCTTTATAGATTTTGGATACGAGCCCTTTATCTGATATGTCATTTGTAAATATCTTCTCTCATTCTGTCGGTTGTCTTTGGTTTTGATGACTGTTTCTTTTGCTATGCAAAAGCTTTTTATCTTGATGAAATCCCAATAGTCCTTTTTACCCTTGCTTCCCTTGCCTTTGGCGATGTTTCTAGGAAGAATTTGCGGCGGCTGAGGTCGAAGAGGTTGCTGCCTGGGTTCTCCTTTAGGACTTTGATGGACTGCTGTCTCACATTAAGGTCTTTCAACCATTTGAAGTTTATTTTTGTGTGTGGTGTAAGGAAATGGTCCAGTTTCATTCTTCTGCATGAGACTGTCCAATTTTCCCAACACCATTTGTTGAAGAGATCGTCTTTTTTCCATTGGACATTCTTTCCTGCTTTGTCAAAGATAAGTTGACCATAGAGTTGAGGGTCCATTTCTGCACTCTCTATTCTGTTCAATTGATCTATGTGTCTGTTTTTGTGCCAGTACCATACTGTCTTGATGATGACAGCTTTGTAATAGAGCTGGAAGTCCAGAATTGTGATGCCGCCAGCTTTGCTTTTCTTTTTCAACTTTCCTCTGTCTATTCGGGGTCTCTTCTGGTTCCATACAAATTTTAGGATTATTTGTTCCATTTCTTTGAAAAAAGTGATGGTATTTTGATGGGGATTGCCTTGAATGTGTACATTGCTCTAGGTAGCGTTGACATCTTCACAATGTTGGTTCTCCCAATCCATGAGCATGGGACGTTTTTCCATTTCTTTGTGTCTTCTTCAATTTCTTTCATGAGTATTTTATAGTTCTCTGAGTACAGATCCTTTGCCTCTTTGGTTAGATTTATTCCTAGGTATCTTATGGTTTTGGGTGCAATTGTAAATTGGGTTGACTCCTTCATTTCTCTCTCTTCAGTCTTGTTGTTGGTGTATAGGAATGCCACTGATATCTGTGCATTGATTTTATATCCTGCCACTTGACTGAATACCTGTATGAGTTCTAGCAGTTTTGGGGTAGAGTCTTTTGGGTTTCCACATACAGTATCATATCATCTGCAAAGAGTGAGAGTTTGACTTCCTCTCTGCCGATTTAGGTGCCTTTGATTTCCTTTTGTTGTCTGATTGCTGTGGCTAGGACTTCTAATACCATGTTGAATAGCAGTGGTGAGAGTGGACATCCCTGCTGCATTCCTGACCTTAGCGGGGAGCTCTCAGTTTTTCCCATTGAGAATGATATTCGCTGTAGGTTTTTCATAGATGGCTTTTATGATATTGAGGTTTGTACCCTCTCTCCCTATACTCTGAAGACTTTTGATCAAGAAAGGATGCTATACTTTGTCAAGTGCTTTTTCTGCATCTATTGAGAGAATCATATGACTCCTGTTCTTTCTTTTGTTAATGTATTGTATCACGTTGATTGATTTGCGGATGTTGAACCAACCTTGCAGCCCAGGGATAAATCCCACTTGGTCGTGGTGAATGATTCTTTTAATGTACTGTTGGATCCTATTGGCTAGTATTTTGGTGAGAATTTTTGCATCCATGTTCATCAAGGATATTGGTCTCTAATTCTCCTTTTTGATGGGGTCTTTGGTTTTGGGATCAAGGTAATGGTGGCCTCATAAAATGAGTTTGGAAGTTTTCCTTCCATTTCTATTTTTTGGAACAGTTTCAGGAGAACAGGTATTACTTCTTCTTGAAATGTTTGGTAGAATTCACTTGGGAAGCCACCTGGCCCTGGGCTTTTGTTTGTTCGGAGATTTTTGATGACTGCTTCAATTTCCTTAGTGGTTATAGGTCTGTTCAAGTTTTCTATTCCTTCCTGGTCCAATTTTGGTAGTTGATACATCTCTAGCAATGCACCCATTTCTTCCAGGTTATCTAATTTGCTGGCATAGAGTTGCTCATAATACGTTCCTATAATTGTTTGTATTTCTTTGGTGTTAGTTGTGATCTCTCCTCTTTCGTTCATGATTTTGTTGATTTGGGTCATTTCTCTTTTCTTTTGGATCAGTCTGGCCAGGGGTTTATCAATCTTATTAATTCTTTCAAAGAACAGCTCCTAGGTTCATTGATCTGTTCTACTGTTCTTTTGGTTTCTAGTTCATTGATTTCTGCTCTGATCTTTATTATTTCTCTTCTCCTGCTGAGTTTAGGCTTTATTTGCTGTTTTTTCTCTAGCTCCCTTAGGTGTAGGGTTAGGTTGTGAATTGAAGACCTTTCTTGTTTCATGAGAAACGCTTGTATTGCTATATACTTTCCTCCTAGGACTGCCTTGCTGCATCCGAAAGATTTTGAACAGTTGTGTTTTCATTTTCATTGGTTTCCATGAATTTTTTTAATTCTTCTTTAATTTCCTGGTTGACCCATTCATTCTTTAGTAGGATGCTCTTTAGCCTCCATGTATTTGAGTTCTTTCTGACTTTCCTCTTGGGATTCAGTTCTAGTTTCAAAGCACTGTGGTCTGAAAATATGCAGGGAATAATTCCAATCTTTTGGTACTGGTGGAGACCTGATTTGTGACCTAGGATGTGATCTATTCTGGAGAATGTTCCATGGGCACTAGAGAAGAATGTGTATTCCATTGCTTTGGGATGGAATGTTCTGAATATGTCTGTGAAGTCCATTTGATCCAGTGTGTCATTGTTGATCTTTTGCTTAGATGATCTGTCCATTTCAGTTAGGGGGGTGTTAATGTCTCCCACTATTATTGTATTGTTGTCAATGTGTTTCTTTGCTTTTGTTATTAATTGCCTTAGATAATTGGCTGCTCCCACGTTAGGGGCATAGATATTTACAATTGTTAGATCTTCTTGTTGGATAGACCCTTTAAGTAGGATATAGTGTCCTTCCTCATCTCTTATTACAGTCTTTGTTTTAAAATCTAATTTGTCTGACATAAGGATTGCCACCCCAGCTTTCTTTTGGTGTCCATTAGCATGGTAAATGGTTTTCCACCCCCTCACTTTCAATCTGGGGGTGTCTTTGGGTCTAAAATAAGTCTCTTGCAATCAGCATATGGATGGGTCTTGTTTTTTAATCCAATCTGATAGCTCGTGTCTTTTGATTGGGGCATTTAGCCCATTTACATTCAGGGTAACTATTGAAAGATAGAAATTTAGTGCCATTGTATTGCCTGTAAGGTGACTGTTACTGTATACTGTCTGTGTTCCTTTATGGTCTGTGCTGCTTTTAGGCTCTCTCTTTGCTTAGAGGACCCCTTTCAATATTTCTTGGAGGGCTGGTTCCGTGTTTGCAAATTCCTTTAGTTTTTGTTTGTCCTGGAAGCTTTTTATCTCTCCTTCAATTTTCAATGACAGCCTAGCTGGATATAGTACTCTTGGCTGCATATTGTTCTCCTTTAGTTCTCTAAATATATCATGCCATTCCTTTCTGGCCTGCCAGGTCTCTGTGGATAGGTCTGTTGCCAATCTAATATTTCTACCATTATAGGTTACATATTTTTTCTCCCAAGCTGCTTTCAGGATTTTCTCTTTGTCTCTGAGACTCGTAAGTTTTACTATTAGATGTCGGGGTGTGGACCTATTTTTACTGATTTTGAGAGGGGTTCTCTGTGCCTCTCGGATTTTGATGCCTGTTTCCTTCCCCACATTAGGGAAGTTCTCTGGTATA